>NC_073403.1:26708474-27008474 GCF_028641065.1 Leucoraja erinaceus
AAAATACACTTTAAAAAAAAAGAGACAAAAAGGACCGGCAGACTGTAAGCGAGGCTGCTATCGAAGCGCCACCCGGTGGAATGCATAACAATGGCCTTTTTAAAATCTGACAATGTGCACTTTAACCACGTATAATTTTTTTCAATTACAAATCTCAAATTGTGGAGTACAGAGGCAAATAAATAAATGATGGGTCTTTGTCCCATAACATCATGGAGGGCACTGTATCTCAGCCAGGGTGCCTGCAATATATTTTCTGACTTCCCACAGTGTTCTCTGATATATCTGATCAAGCCCGGGAAATGTATCTACCTTCATGCGCATTAGAACATCCTTGACCGTAATAAATGCTGTCCTCGAGACATAGTCATAAGAGTGGAAATATGCCCTTCAGCCCAACTTGCCCACACCAGCCAACATGTCCCAGCTACACTAGTTCCATCTGCCTGCATTTGGTCCATATCCCCCCAAACCTGTCCTATCCATATACCTGTCTAATTGTTTCTTAAATGTTGGGATAGTCCCTGCTGCAACAACCTCCTCTGGCTGCTTGTTCCATACATCCTCCATGTTTTGTGTGAAAAAGTTATCCCTCAGATTCCTATTAAACCTTTACCCCTTCACCTTAAACCTATGTCCTCTGGTCCTCAATTCACCCACTCTGGGCAACCGACACTGTGCACTTACACGATCTATTCCTCTCATGATTTTATACGCCTCTATAAGATCACCCCTCGTCCTGCGCTCTAAGGAATAGAGTCCCCGCCAACTCAACCTCTCCCTATAGCTCAGACTCTCTAGTCCTGGCAACATCCTTGTAAATCGTCTCTGTACCCTTTTCAGCTTGACAACATATTTCCTATAACATGGTGCCCGGAACTGAACACAATGCTCTAAATGCGGTCTCACCAACGTCTTATACAACTTCAACATTACCTTCCAATTTTTATACTCAGTACTCTGACTGATGAAGACCAATGTGCCAAAAGCATTTTTGACCACCTTATCAAGATATGACTCGATCTTCAAGGCACCACGCACCTGCACTCTGAGATCCCTCTGCTCTACAACACGCCCCAGAGCCCTACCATTCACTATGTAGGTCCTGCCCATGTTAGACTTCCCAAAATGCAACACCTCATAGTTCTCTTTGAAATTCCATCAACCATTGCTCAGCCCACCTAGCCACTCGATCAAGATCCTGCTGCAATTTTTCACAACCATCTTCACTATCTGCAAAATCACCCACATTTGTATCATCAGCAAACTTGCTAATCTTGCCATGTATATTCTCATCCAAATCATTGGTGTTGATGACAAATGTTACCGAACCCTGAGGCACACCATTAGTCACAGGCCTTCAGTCTGAGAAGCAACCTTCCACCATCACCCTTTCTTCCATGAAGCCAATTTTTTTTAATCCATTCAGCTCTCTCTTCTTGAATCACGTGATCTAATCTTTCAGTCGTGCCATGCGGAACTTGTCAAATGCCTTACTGAAATCCATGCATACAACATCAGCCCTGCTCTCATTAACCTTTTTAGCCACGTCTTCAAAAAATTCAAGCAGTTTTGTACTTCTCCATTAACTGTCTGAAATTCCCCAGTCTTCATTATTTTTCCATAGTGAAAACAGGAGAAATACTCAGAGGCCCATCTCCAACTCCTGCAGCTCCACACATAGATGACAGCTTTGGTTTTTTGAGGAGCCTTATACTTTCTCCGGTTACCCTCTTTCTCAATGTAAATTTGCTTTGGATTTTCCTTACTGATATCTGCTAGAGCTATCCCCTGCTCTGTTTTTGTCCCCCTGATTTCCTTCTTAAGTATGCCCCTTAGTTCCCCAAACCCCTTCAGGGATATACTTGATCCCAGCTGCCTATTCCTCTCCTATGCTGCCTCCTATTCCTGACCAGAGCCTCAACTTTGCCCATCATCCAAGTTTCCTTACTCCCACTTGCCTTGCCCTTAACTCTAACTGGAACATGCATGCCCTGAACTTTTGTAATCAGACTTTTAGATAGTTAGATAGATAGATAGATAGATCCTTTATTGTCATTCAGACCTTTCGGTCTAAAGAAATTATGTTGCCTGCAGTCATACACAGAATCAATAATAACAAAACGTACAATAAACACAAATTAAACATCCACCACAGTGAGTTCACCAAGCACATCCTCACTGTGATGGAGGCAAAGTCTTAGTCTCCGTCTCTTCCCTCCTTGTTCTCCCTCTGCGCTGAGACGATCGATCCAGGCCGAAGATGCCGCCCTCCAGTCCAGCGGACCTCCGTGGTGATGTTGCCGCCGCCGAAAGCTGGAACGCCGTCTCCGCTCCGAGACGGCCCACCACAGCATCAGCTCCGGGCCGCCGCCCCCGCTCCAGGCCGCCGCCCCAGCTCCGGGTCCCGCAGTCTCCGCTCCGGGTCCCGCAGTCTCCGCTCCGGGCCGCCGCCCCAGCTCCGGGTCCCGCAGTCGCCGCTCCAGGTCCCGCCGCCCCAGCTCCAGGCCGCTGCCCCAGCTCCGGGTCCCGCAGTCTCAGCTCCGAGCCCCGCTGCATCAGCTCCAGGCCGCCGCCGGAAGCCAGAACGCCGCACCAGCAAGTCGGGCCACCGCTGCCTTAGCCCCGAAGACGGCCAGCCTCTCGTTGGTAAGTCCTGGCTGGCTCTGCCTCCGGAGCCTCGGGGTCGGTCACAGGTTGGAGGCCGCCAGCTCCGCCATTAGGCCTCAGCGCAGACGGAGGCAGAGAAGGGGGATACGACACGAAAAAGTTGCATTCCCCCGAAGGAAGAGACAGAGAACATGTTTCACCCCCCTCTAACACAACCCAACAAACTAAAACTTAACCAAAACAAGACAAAAAAAAACAACAGAAAAAAGAAAAGACAGACGGACTGCAGGCGAGCCGCAGCTGTTAACAGCGCCGCCACTTCCGGACTTTTAAAAGCATCCCTTTGCCTGCAAACTACTCCAATCAATTTTAGCAAGTTCCTGTCTAATACCATTAAAGTCAGCCTTGTCCCAATTCAGAATTTTAACATGTTGACCTGCACTGTCTTTCTTCATCACAATATTAAAACTAATAGAACAGTGATTGCTGGTTCCAAAAGACTTCCCCACGGACACTTCAGTCATTTGCCCTTTCCAATTTCCTAAGACTAGATCAAGCTTTGCCCTCTTCCTTGTACAGATTGCCTGAGAAAACTTTCCTGAACACATTTGACAAATTCTACCCCATTTAAGTCGTTGGCACAATGACAGTTCCAGTTTGTGTTGGAAAAGTTAAAATACCCCACTATGACTACCTTATTAGTCTTGCAGTTGTCTGCAATCTCCTGACATATTTGTTGTTGTAGCCTCATTGCACAAACCATCAATAATATATTGGACTACTGTTGTGACATTATTAATTCATAATTTTTTACCCCCACCTTTACCTCTCCTTTAACACCTGTACCCTGGAACATTAAGCGCCCAATCCTGTCCCAATCTTAGCCACGTTTTCGGAATGGCTACAACATCCCAGTTGCATCTACCTATCCATGCCCCCATCAGGCCTCTCACATTAAAATAGATGCAATTCAATCTGACAGACCTTCCTCACCCCCTGCTGTGCTCCTGCCTTTTTTGTCCACTGAACGTTTCTTGCATTCCATACTGGCTTCCAGCCTCTCACCTGCCTCCGTCCTGCATTGGTTCCTGCCCCCTGCCAATCTAAACCCACTCCTGGAACATTGGCTAGGATTTTAGTACTTGCAAGCTCTGGCAAACTAGTTAAAACTTTAGTGAATGGTGACCGAATGTGACATAAGCAGAAAAATAAAAAGTAAAAAGGGTCATTTGAAGCAGAAATTGGAGGAGGGAATGAACAGCAAGCAGTTCAGAGCAAGCTTCATGCAAGAATGAAAAAGTTGCAAAAAAGTAACAGCAAAGAACATAAATAACCAAGTAGTTTTTCATATTTCTTTCTTACTCAATAAACCGTTCAATCTAGTGTGTATGCCAGTTCCGATCAGAACCACTCCTCCACTTATTTATTTGTGACATATATACAATGTAGAACAGTGCAGCGCATGAACAGGCCTTTCAGCCCACAACATCCGTGCCGAACGTAAAGCGGTTCAACTAATCTCCTCTGCCTGCACATGGTTCATATGCCTCCATTTCCCTATTAGATAGGCACATTATGTGCCTATCAACATTATGTGCCTATCTTATAGCCTCTTAAGTGCTACTGTCGTGGCAGATCTGCCTCTACCTGTCAGTAAAATAAATGCCTGCACATCTTTTATAGCTTTGCCTCTTACCTTAAAGCTATGCTCCCTGGTTCCTGACATTTCCACCTGGGGAGAAAGATTTTGTGTCTACCGTATCGATGCCTCTCATAATTTTACCTCCTGTCTCAACCTCTGGCATTCCAGAGTAACAATTCAAGTTTGTAAAAACCTTTATTCTTTCTTGCATGGCCATCGACTCCATCCTAATTCTCTTGCCACCTAGCTATATTAGGGTAAGACTCTTACTATCTACTATCTGATTAATCAGAAATTGTGACTGTTTCTCATCTTGCTCATCATGTGATATTTCCCTCTAAATTCATCTGGCCCTATTTTGTGCGCTCCCTTTAATATCACCATGCCACATTTCCAACTTCACTGAAAAAAATATTGCATTTGAAACTTTTTTGTAAATTGCATTAAATACATGTTGGGCTATTAATAGGAATAACATTTAATAGTCCAGAAAATCTGCCAATACGGCATCACTGAACTCCCCAGAGTGCTGGATTAACAGTTTTACTGCATTTACCAACACGTTTTTGGAAGGAAACAGAGCACTTGGCAGAAACTCACAATGTTATAGGGAAATTGTGCATACTCCATGTTGTCATTACTAGAGGTCAAAATTGAACCTTGGTCACTGAAACTGAGGCAATCGCACTATCTGCAGCATTGTGCCCCTCAGCGTGATATTGGACCTGCCTGTGCATATCTGAGTGGCACTAAAATGTGATACAAATGCAATTATAAATTTATGACGGAACTAAAAATGTCTCTTGAAAGTTGTTATTATGAATGGTCACGCAGGTCATTTGTAAAAGTTATATAGCAATTCATTTTAAGATATGACTGATTTGAGTATAGATAAATAATATTTCTACGATCAGACTGCAAACTAGTCGGGGTACTGAAAAAATGTTCTCTTTGAAATCCACGCAATTAGCTGTTTTTACTTATTATAATTGGAGATTTTAACTGATATATTAGCTTGAATATTTTCTGAGATCTTATTCGCATATATTTTTTTTTTTAAACAGGCAGTAAGACTCAATTCAATGATTGCATTTTTATCTACAATTTTTGGGGGGGGTTTTCTGTATAGATTCTGGATCGTATTCTTTCCTATCAGAATGAGAGATAGCATTTCATGTACTTAATTGTTTTCGCATTAAATCATTATCTAACAATATAAATTAATTGACAAGTACAGATTACCTGTTGTAAACTGCAGTGAATTACTTGGATCACGTTACTAGATAACAGAATAAAATACAAAATTGTATTAAAAATGGGTTGCATTTTTTATTCTGCACTTCCTATTAAAATGTGTAATTCAAGGATTATTCTTTTGATGTAGCAATTTGTTTTTTTTAGGCTAAGAGATTTTTTTTGTTGGAACACACCTGACCGCCATATGTCAGTACAGGTGCACAACCTTTTATCCGAAAGCCTTGGGACCAGACACTTTTCGTAATTCAGATTTTTTCGGCTTTCGGAATGGAAGATTTTTAGCGTAGATTTTAACGGCTGGCTCAGTGGTAGAGTGCTCGGCTCGTATCCGCAAGGTCGCGAGTTTGCGCCTCGATCCCGGCAGTTACTCGATCGCGAGTTTGAGTCTTCAATGTAGTTTTTTCTTGCAGAATAGGAGAGAATAGGGAGGGTTAGGCTGGGATCATTCTCTGCGAGATGATCTTAGTGCGGGAGACAAGTGTAGAAGAGGTGTACTGACTGTGTGGGCAGAACTTTGGAAGTGATTGCCCACCATTCTCAAAAGCCGCTGTGTCTCCCTGTCCCTCCAACTCCAGAGGAATCCGCTCCCCGATGGGCCGCTACGGCGACAAGTGGCAGTTCGCCCACAGCCAGAGCTGCGGCCCCTCATCCGCAACCCGGGTTCCTCTGGGGTTGGAGCGGGGCTGGGCCAGAGTTGTTGCTGGCTGTGAGTCTCTGGGATCTCCGTGCTTGCAGTGGGCCTGGGGGTCGGTGTCCCGATGAGGGGGCGCAGCTCGGGCTGTGGGCGAACTGCCACTTGTCGCCGTAGCGGCGCATCGGGGAGCGGCTTCTGGTGGTCCTGACGTCTCTCAGCTCCTGTCCAGGGGGACGGCCGGAGACGTCAGGACCAACAGGAACCCGCTCCCCGATGCGCCGCTACAGCGACAAGTGGCAGTTCGCCCACAGCCCGAGCTGCGCCCCCTCATCCGCAACCCGGGTTCCTCTGGAGTTGGAGCGGCGCTGGGCTAGAGTTGCTGCTGGCTGTGAGTCTATGGGATCTCCGTGCTTGCAGTCGGTGTCCCGTTGGTCCTGACGTCTCCAGTCACCCCCCTGGAATGGAACTTAGACTGGGAACTGTACCGCCCTTGCCCCCTCCCTCTGCAACTGCAAACAACCCCACAGTTCCCAGTCTCAGCTCCTGTACAGGGGGGTGGCCGGAGACGTCACAGCCCGAACCATCAGCTTCTGTCCCTACGGGGACAGCGGAGAGCGTGTTCCTCTGGAATTGGAACGGGGCTGGGCTGCTGCTGGCTGTGGGTCTCTGGGATCTCCGTGCTTGCAGTGGGCCTGGGGGTTGGTGTCCCGTTGGTCCTGACGTCTCCGGTGACTGGCACTTGCACCAACGTGAAGACAGTGCAAAGCCCCCGCGCCGGTGCAATGGGCGGGGAGCTGGAGAGGGGAGGGAAGGGGTCACACACATGGCCGGGAAGCAGAGGGGTGTAGGTGGGGTGAAACTGAAGGGAGCGACAATTTGCTGCTGCCTGCCCGCTGAGTTAAAAAATTCCCACGCAAGACTCACGATACACTGTGTATCGTGAGTCTACCGTGGGAACGTTTTAACTCAGCGGGCAGGTAGCAGCATATTGTCAATTATTAACCCTCCCGCGCAATATACCTTCTCTTTTATGAATGGGGATTTAGTTCCCCTTTCTTCGAGGACCGACCGGAGGTCCCGCTGTCACCTCTGCGGGCCGCCCTCAGTGAACGTTTTCAAGGACCTTTCTTCAAGGACTGAAAAAATGTCGCTATTCGGAGGTTTTCGTTATTTGGATCTTCGGATTAAAGGTTGTGCACCTGTAGTAACAAGTTGCATGTGCCTTGCTAAAGATACTTCCATCGAATTTTGAGGAAGTTATACACTGCGTGTAATGTTTGAACATTGTAATCATGTCGTTTTTGTATTTGTTCTAATTTAAGATGCAAGTGTAGATTACATGAATATGCAACAAAATGCTTAATTTGAGTGTGTTTTGCACTAGATCACAAGATGGCAAGTCAACTAAAATTCTTAAAGAACATGTGAAATTTTACTGCTTAAGCATCACTCTATTTAATACATTAGTCGTGCAAACAATTACAGGCAAACAAATCTTCAGAGTTCATTCTTCACAGAACTAGCCATGCTGGTTGAATAAACAATCCTTTCAAATTAGAACGGTTGCAAATGATAACCCAAGGTAATCGCGAATCCATATCTTTCTCTATTCATCCATCTCCGTGCATGTTGAGTTTTCTTGCTCACGTGATCCACCTATTATTTCCTTTTGTTAACTTTGGCAACTTACTTTAATTACTTACTGCCTATTATGCCTCCTGGCATGTAGGGCAGCAACGAAGGTCCTCCACTCAGTAGTGTTGATTCCTTCAGTTGCTGTTTCCGTAACATATTTGTTTTACGAGACAGGGTTGTTAGCCCTGTGCTTAACCTCCAACCTGGAGGACCAGTGGATCGCTCTTCGTCTCGCCTCTACCCTTCGACCTGTCCAGCATGGGAGACCCTAACAGGAGACAAATCTCCCGCTGGCATAGCTCTAGGAGTCACTGAGACACACAAACTCCCCGACCACAACAAGAATGCAATCCAACATGCATGTAACTTTGGCAAATTCACTGCTAATATCTTTGAACTTTACACAAGTAACATTGGTTTACTACTGATTCAGTCTCCTTTTTGGCCCCGGTATTAGTCAAAACCAAACTCTGCAATTTTGGTGAACTATTTGACTCGGGGATGACCTGGTCTTGCATCATCTTCCTGTTTTGTTTCTGTAACGAGGTGTCCTCATTCCTGCTCATCATATTTCCTTGTCAATGAGTAATTAGTCATTTTTCTTAAACATCATTCTATTATTTTAGTGCTTTGTCTATGTATCTTCCATTTTGCTCTTCAGATCATCCAAGCCATTCATCCATACATTTGTTGCCCTATGACATATCAATTATTTATTCATTTTTCTATGCCTGGTGACCTAATATTTTCACAGCTTTATTCTACCCTGTGTCTGTTGCCCCATTTCAGAATTATTCAAATGCTTTGACATTTGACTTATCGCCGTGACAGCTTCACATGATTATTCTGCATTCTCTATGTCCGTTCATTTGTGGCCATATTGCTAAAATCGGACTTTTTCTGCTATCATGTTTCAGGACATCCTTATTACCTGGAAATGTTGGAAACATTCAGATGCCCATGTCATATGTGTGTTTTTACAATACTGGAGAGATTTTAGCACGGAACATAAAAAATGTCATATCTCCACTGTTTCAAGTAGTATAGTGTTTTTTTTTCAGGAATTGTTACTCAAATGTGCAAGAGATAGTAGAGATAAAATCAAGTTAGGAATTATAAATTCCCAGATTCAACCAGTTTATATCTCAAAGATATCAAATTTTAGGACACCAAAAATGTGACTTGCTTTGACACAATGAAATAAAGAGGCAATTTCTGCATTAATTTCATTATAATTCAAAACATTTTCAAGAGATGCATGTTTCACAGTAATAAGCAAAACCTTTGATGAATTTGGCATTAAGTGCTCTGAATGGCCATATTTCAAAGAGTGTAACGGTGGTTACTTTTGGTGTCCACCCTATTTTAAACCACCGTTACACCACAATGGTAAATTAAGACCAAAGAACTTTCCAAGGAGATTGAAAATGTTCTAGTTTGAAGAACTCAATAGATAATGAAATTATGAGAAGAAAGTAACCTCAATATCAAGATTCTGTAAAAGCTGGTGCATGCAAAAATTAGTGAATATATATGGTGCCCACCATCACACGTGTAACACCAGCGTTTTGCAGTAGCTATATTTCCATCAAATTATGTACCTGCAGTCTCTTATTATGTATGGACAATTACTTCCATAAAGTTTATTCAAAACCTGAGAAAGAAATTACAAAAAAAGATATACTGGAAGAAACAGGAGCTACTTTCATTTTGGTGTCCACCCTTGGACACTGTGTAACGTGTGTAACGCACGTTTCAGTAGATAACAGGAATATTGCTCATATGGTCACATACTCCATGTATATAGCAATAATGTACATGTGTATGTTGAAAAACAGCAGTGAAGAAATCTGCTATCATGCTTTAGAAAAAAATGACTTTCTAAAGTTCACGTAATGGTTCAGTGGACACCAAACATAAAGTGTAAAAAAATGCATAGGAACACAAGGAATTTTGTTCACTAATTCAATTTTCTCAAACTTCATGAACTATCTCTCCCTGTCATGTACTGCCGCTGTGAGGGTTTTTGATTAATATGAATCGTGTTGAAATTTATTTATGAACTTCAGTTTTATGTATGACTAGACTAAGTGGGACCCGTTGGGTCCCAGTCTCACGGGAGGCCTGGTCCCCCAACGCAACCCCATGCAATTTTCCACCACTGACCCATAGCCCCGAACTGTGCAGGCGCGGCTCACAGGGCTCTGTTGCCAGCCGGGCAACCTAGGCAGCTTTTCAGGTTGCCAAATGACAGTTTAGGTGGTCATTTGGGACGGCATGCATGACGCATGTGATAATGTGAGGGGGGTATCATGGGGGAGAGGTAGAGGAGCCAGCAAGGGGGACCAGAGGGGTAGTGGCTGGGATTGGTGGTGCGATGGGGACTCACAGTGGTCGCTGGTCGTTCTCCGCCGGGATCAGAGTCTCCGCTTTCCGTTTGGTGACATCTCTGGGCTGGGCTGGGTTCCGACTCTGGGCTGGGTCTCCGACGCTGAGCTGGTTCTCCCACTCTAGGCTGGGCTGGGTCTCCGATGCTGGGCGTTTCGGGTCGAGACCCTTCTTCAGACTCTCTCCGAGGTCCATATAGAGATGCCCATTGTTATTAAAACTGAGGAAAAACTAAAAATAGTGATAACTTGAATGAGTTGAGACAAATGGAGACATTTTATGTAATGAGTTTTGGAAATGTGCTGTTCTTATGAGGCCAGTTAAATAGCTGTAATATCATGGAAGCAGTTCGTATTGATGTAAATGTTGATACACGTTCATTTAAATATAGTGTACGCATGAGAGTAAAAGTGAGGTGATGTCTGTTTTTCTGTGTATTGTAGCATATCCTACTGAGACTTTATAGATTTACATCAAGTAAGTAAGTAAGTTTATTGGCCAAGTATTCACATACAAGGATTTTGCCTTGGTGTTCCACCACAAGTAACAACATGACATACAGTGACCATTATGAATGACTCAGAAAATACTAAACATTAATAATAATAAAACATTAATGATAAAACTCCATTGATCAAGCATGTGAACCAACAAAATACCAGATCAAAGGGAGGCTACAGATTTTTGGCTGTTGAGTAGAGCAACTACCCGTGGATAAAAACTGTTTTTATGTCTGGCTGTGGCAGCTTTGCCAATCCGGAGTCGCCTTCCAGAGGGAAGTGATTCAAAGAGTTTGTGGCCAGGGTGAGAGGGGTCAGAGATGATCTTGCCCACTCGCTTCCTGGCCCTTGCAGTGTACAGTTCATCAATGGAGGGAAGGTTGCAGCCAATAACCTTCTCTGCTGATAGGACAATTCGCTGCAGCCTCCAGGTGTCGTGCTTGGTGGCTGAGCCAAACCAGACCATGATGGAGAAGGTGAGAACAGACCGTGTAGAATTGGACCATCTGTGCTGTGACACTTCCTGCCTGTAGGCAGATTCCTCCCCATCCTGGATCAGTCCAATCAGGGTTGTGTCGTCCGCAAACTTGATAAGCTTGACAGAGGTGTCTGTGGAGGTGCAGTCGTTGGTGTAGAGAGAGTAGCGGAGAGGAGAGAGTACGCATCCTTGCGTGCTCCTATGCTGAGCGTTTGTGGGTCCGAGATATGCTTTCCCAGCCCCACATGCTGCTTCCTGTCTGTCAGGATGCTGGTGATCCACCGACAGAGGGGTTCAGGCACAGTCAACTGGGAAAGTTTATAGTCGTAGTGCCAGAGTGTAGTAGCTCTGGCAGAATGGTGTTGAATGCGGAGCTAAAATCAACAAACAAATAGTATATTGCAAGATCAGAAGATATTTTTTTACACAAAACTGGCAAATTAGACTTTTTTTAATATCATCTTTGAGTTGTGCAATGCCTTTGCTAAATTGATATTAATCTGCTGTTTGCTGTCAGAATTGAATCATGACGAATAGTATACAGGAAGGAAAGCAGTGACACTAATCAAGGCCCACAACTTGCTTCCTGGAGTAGTGCTGGTTGAAATACCCTGAATTCACAGTTAACCTATATTAAAAAAAGCTGGATATCTTTTTGGTTTAGGAAGTGAACTGTGCTCTGATTCGCATCAGATAGCTTGTGTTGAACTTTTATTTTCCCCTGCAAACTTGTAGTGGGTAGAGTCTATCTGCCTCTGATTTCCAAAGTCGTAGTATTAAAGGTTTCCAGCATGGAATTATTGATCCTATCCATGCATACCGAACTAGTCCCACTTGACTATCCCTCCTAACCTCTCCAATCCGCGAACCTGTCCAAGAGTTTTTTAAATGTAGGAATTGTACCCGCCTCTACTACTTCCTCTGGCAGCTCATAGTATGTATCAGCCACACTGTTGAAAAAGTTGTCCCTCGAGTCCCTTTTAAATCTTTCCCTTTAACCTTAAACCTATGCGGTCTAGTTTTAGACTGCCCTACTCTGGGGGAATAGCCTGTGGGTATTCACCTTATCTATAGCTCTTCATGATTTTGCCTCCTATGCAGCAGGGAAAAAAAGCCTTGCCTCTCCTTAACTCAAACCCTCCAGACCCAGAAACATCCTTGTTAATAGTTTGTGTACCTTTGCCAGTTTAAAGATATCCTTCCTAAAGCAGGGTGACACGAACTGTACACAGTACTCCAACTGTGGCCTGACCGACAACATCTTGTACAACTAACATGACGTCTCAATTCCTGTACTTTGACCACCTATGTTGCTGTCGTCATGGCAGATTTACACGTGCCTCTAGGCCTCTCTGTGCTACACCATTTCCAGGGCCCTATCATGAACTGTATAAGCCTTGTCCTAATTTGTCCTACCAAAATGTAACACGTCGCATTTATCTGAAGTAAATTTTATCTGCCATTCATTGGCCCAGTTATTTAAGATCCCATTGTAATCATAGATAACCTCCTTCACTATCCAGTCTACAACCAATTTTAGTGTCATCCACAAATTTACTAACCATACCACTGACATTCACATCAAGTTCCCTAATATAAATAACAATCAACAATGGACCCTGCACCGATCTCTATGGCACACCACATGCCTCGAATCTGAAAAGCAACCCTGTAGGGAATTGTGGACGCAGTGCAGACCATCACACAAGCCAACCGCCCTTCCATTGACTCCATTTATACCTCACGGTCCGTCGGCAAAGCCAGCAGCATAATCAATGATGGGTCGCACCCTGGCCACTCCCCCTTCTCCCCTCTCCCATCGGGTAAAAGGTATAGGAGTGTAAAAACTCACAACAAACCTCCAGATTCAGGGACAGTTTTTTTCTGTTATCAAGCAAGTAAACCATCCTACCACAACTAGAGAGCAGAACCGAACTACCATCTACATCTTTGGTGACCCTCCGACTATCTTTGATCAGACATTACTGGGCTTTATCTTGCACTGAACGTTATTCCCTTATGTGTATGTGCACTGTGAACGGCTCGATTGTAATCATGTGTCGTCTTTCCACTGACTGGTTAGCAAGCAACAAAAGCTTTTCGCTGTACGTCAGTACACATGACAATAAACTAAATTGAAACTACTACTACCCTCTGTTTCCTACCATCAAGACAATTGTGTACCATTTGGTTAGCTTGTCCTGGATCCTATATGGTGTAACCTTCCAGAGCAGCCTACCACGTGGCACCATGTCAAAGTTCTTGCTAAAGTCGAAGTAGATCTACCACACTGCTCTTATCAATTGTCTTGGTCACGTCTTCAAATCACGTTCTATCATATTCACAAGACATTATTTCCCATGCACAAAGCCATGCTGACTATCCTAATCAGTCCTTGCTTTTCCAAATGCATGTAGATCCTGTCTTTCAGAATTCCTTCCAATAATTTATTTGATTAATGCACTGATGTAAGTCTCATCGGTCTATAATTCCTAAGCTTTCCTTGCAGCCTTTCTTAAACAGAAGCACAATATTAGCTGACTTCTGGCACCTCAGCTGTGGCTGTCGATGATACAATTATCTCGGTATGATGCAGGGCGATTTATTTCCTAGCTTCCCACAAGCCTTGGGATACAATTGTGGTCCCAGTGATATATGTACATTAATGCATTTTAAGATCTCCAGCACCTCAATTCTGAGCTTAACATTAACTATAATTTTTGGAAAATTATTAATTTTGCCATACCAAAATTTGTCAACTTTGCACTGGAGCAGAAAGTTGTTCTTTTGTTTTTAATCATTTGAGACATTAAAAATAGCAACAAATTATGTAAGGTTTTATTTCCACACTTCACGAGGCATCCTGACTCTTGAAATTACATGTAATTGTCACATATTCTACTAAAAAAATCTGCAATTGGGGTTTCATAAATGCAAAAGGCCAATGCATTAAAAACAGATATGTAAATATTTGTTGTTTCGGAATCAAAACCATAGGTCTGCGTCCTGAAACTGAAAATTCTATACATAGAAATGCACAATTCACTGTTGAGTATCTTTGGGTCTGAAAGCTAAAATATGCTAGAATCTGGAAGCTGAAATATGTTTCTTGAGGAAAAGAAGCAAGTGTTTTGTTTCGACATTGAAGAAAGGAGCGAGTTTTATTGCAAAATTACATTATTGGATTTTATAATGGTTAGATTACAAGCCACATGGCAAAGGTTTCCTACTCTAGAAGTGAATGGATCACCCTTGATGAGTATAATATGTGGAAAGCCAAACTTTTGTACGTACGGAAAGACTCGGGTGGTTCTAATAGTGCATTATGGCAGCCAACAAAGGAAATAGGAGGAGTGTTAATCCTTGATTAACTTAGTTATCTGAGAGCAACCTGGTGGAGCAATTGTCCAACCCGCTGTACAACTGAATTAAGCTGGTTTCAAAATTGACTATTAGTCTTATCTTCCATTGAACAGTCTAGCTCAAATTTAAGTTTCTGGTATCTGCAATCAAGGCAGTGCCACAGACGGTTTTGCACAGCAAAGATTGACTCCTTTTTGCTTTTTCAACCAAATGATACGATTGCAGAATATTTGAACACTTGGTTATCTTTGGTTATTATTGAAAATCCAATAAAGAAAATGTCCATCAAACTGTTGAGATACATCAGAAAAATCTCAAAAAGATTGAGGAATGTCTTCAAGAGATGAAAAAGGCATGGGTTCACGAATTGAAATGAAATGTTTTGGCCAAGGCAGCTAAAAATAGAGCCATCAGTAATGGGCACTGGAAAGAGAGCAAGAGACCATTATTATAGGACTTAGATTGGGTTGGGTTTAATTTAGCGGTACAGCTTGGGAATAGGCCCTACGGCCCACCGAATCCGCACCGATCAGCTACCACCCATACACTAGTCTGTCCTACACAATTGGGTCGATTTTTACAGAAACCAATTAACATACAAACCTGCAACGTCTTCGGAATGTGGAAGGAAACTGGAATACACAGTAAACCCAGGGAGAATGTACGAACTCAATACAGACAGCACCCGTAATCAGGATTGAGCCCATGTCTCTGACTTTTTGGCTACATGGAGGATGTAGAAACAACATCCCAAGATAGATACACCCACATCATGATGTATGTTCCAAAATACACTTCCAAAATGTATGTATTTTTGGAGCTAAATTTATTTGTTATATTGTGCAAAAAGTAGCATCAGGAACTGTTCCAACATTCACTGGGTGATTTTTGTCTGGTTATTACTGTAAATGGAATCTGCTAAAATTATTCCTCTTCTCCCACATCCAACATGTATCTTCCTGCAGTCATCTGAGAGCTCTTGCTGCTTTTTGATAAAATGGATAATGGTTCATCAGTAGAAAACCAGTGGCCTCTGTGACACATCAAGACGATCAGACATACATTTGAGTGTCGTTAATACTTTTAAGTTATCTAGGTGTCAGTGATGCATGATGAACATATTTACTCTTTATCAGTCTTTAAAAAAATGCTATTGTTTGTAATTTACTTTTCACTGTACCTCGGTACACGTGACAATAAACTAAATTGAAACTGGTTGCTGGTGAATTGCTATTTATTTAATTTATTAATCTGCAATGATTAACTTTATTACTCTAAACTGAAAATGTTTAGTATGATAGAATTGTGCCCGTAGATGTTGTATTGTTTTAAACTGTATTTAATAGCATTGAATTGGAGAAAAAGTATCAAAAGAAGCTGATTTACTGCATGATTTGTGTATGATGATTAAGATATGGAGCCATAGCTATTTGACGAGGGATGCTGTACTTTCAATAGTTATTTGGTTGTAAATGCTATTTTATGCTTTCTCCTAATCATTAACAAAATTCCAAATGTAATAAGCTTATGACTTTCAGGTAACAAGAATTTTGTTTCTTCTTATTGCAGCTAAAGATTGAAAATATTTCTATCTTCCCTTTGGGTACCCTCTGCAGGAGAATTTCTGTTTCCGTTGTACATGTTTGATGGACAAACAGAACAGCGCATGTTTGAGCCTCACCTCTGTGATGACAACACTGTTGTGATAAAACGGAAGCAGTCATTTATTTCTAACAAAATTGCACTGACTGCTTTCAGCTGGTTCTTTCTATTACTCTTCACACAGACCAAGTGGTTGCAGCAATTTGAACTTATTACTGCAATCTTAACGTCGGAAACTTTCAGTCAGATCCTATGCTTTATTTATACATCTAGAGTTAATGTGAATGTATATGATGTACAGGAGGTGGTAAAAATAGTTAGGGTGCTTCTGATGAGTAACGTTGTCAACTCTTGCAAGAATCTGGTTGACAACTGCGCTTCTTATGTTGTCGGAATGGCCCAGGAGGGACAACAGTGCTCCCAGATCCCTCCTCAATTTTATGGTGATACTGACAGAGAACTTGATTTATCAACCAAGATTTGTCCTAGAGAAGGGAATAAATCTTATCTGGTGAAAGTTGAGGATACAATGGCAAAACGGCACTTGAAAGCTAGAGATCGAACATGTTATGAAGAGAATAAAGGAGTTGAAGTTGTTCATGGAATGAAAGGAGACGCAGAAGATTCTGACTCCGATGACCAAGGATCCTATAACCGAGAGCAAATTATTGTTGAAGTGAACCTTAATAATCAGACTTTACATGTGTCTAAAGGGACTGAAGGTGTTACTTCACAGTCTGAAAAATCAGCTATGGTTGACTCGAGTGATGGAGAAAATGATGAAGGGGATGAGGATGATGATGAGGAGGTGGATGACGAGGACGAGGATGATGATATTGACATAGAAGATGATGGACAAGATGACGAGGAAATAGAAGATATCAAACACAGAAAACCTAAGGAAATGACCAGATTGAAAACAACGGAGGCAACTCTTTCAAGGGAATGTGCAAAGATTCAGCTGCCCGAGCAGAGAAAGAGAAAAAATAAAATGTCTAAATCTTCAACCCGGAAAGAAAAACAGATAGAAGAAAAACAGAACCTCACTTGTGAAAAATGTCCCAGAGTTTTCAACAATCGTTGGTATCTTGAGAAACACATGACGGTCACTCACAGTCGCATGCAGATATGTGATAAGTGTGGAAAAAAAATTTGTGTTGGAAAGCGAACTTGTTCTTCATCAACAAACTGAATGTGAAAAGAATATTCAGGTAGGCCACAGTTTTTTGTTGTATTAAGAAATAATAACGTTTGTACATTCAAAGTAACGGCATCAGGCAGAAATTTTTAAGAGATTATTCCTTTCGAATTTTCTGGATCTGATGCCGTTCAAAGAAAGATATGCATCATGTTTTCATGCTTGTAGGTTTTCCTGTGGACAGCATTCGCATTGGTAGAAAAGATAAATAGTCTGCTGATAATACAACAATGATGTCGTTTTAGCTGATTTAGGTGTTCAGGAGTAATGGGTTATTGATTTTTTTTTTCCATTATCCACATGCACATGGGATTGAAGCCAGTTGTTACCAATTACACTCTCTCCACAGCTGAGATGAAGTGAATGTCTCCGTGGAATGGAGAATGCAGCTGATTTGTTCTACTGTTAAAGTGTGTGCTGTAGTGGATTTAGCATGCCCGGCTTTTTTGATGATAAAGGGTATCAAAATATTCATTCCTGATCCTGAAACATTTTTTATATATACCGTTCTGTATTAAATGAAGGCGACATGCAAAGGATCAAAAAGTTGGCTTGATGATGGGAGGCGGATAGTAGCAGTTGAGGTCTACAGAAGGGTCTCGACCCGAAACGTCACCCATTCTTCTCTCCAGACATGCTGCCTGTCCCTCTGAGTTAATCCAGCTTTTTGTGTCTATCTTTAGTAGCGGTGGAGGGTTGTTTTTCCAAACAGCAGGTTTGCAACCAGTGATGTACCATAGGGATTGGTGCTAGGACAGTATGTAGTTTGGTGTGAATATATAAATGATGCAAGATTGGTGCAATTATGGATAGATACCTGAGAATACAAAGGGAAATTGATGAGTGGGAAAGTTGGGCAGAGCAGTGGCAAATGGAATTTAACACAGATATGTGAGTTAATGCACTTTGATACTTCTAAAACTGGACAGATGAGCAGTAAATAGCAAGAACCTTAATGTTGATGTATATAGGGACCTTGGGGTGCAAGTTCATTGCTCCTGGAAAGTGGTGACATGTATGGATAGGGTGGTGAAGATAACATTTAGCTTGAAGATATACACAAAATGCTGGAGTACCTCAGTGGGATAGACAGCATCTCTGGAGAGAAGGAATGGGTGACGTTTCAGATCGAGACCCTCATTTAGCTTTCTTGCTTTCATAGGCAAGATTATTAAATGTAAGAGTTAGGACCAAATAGAACAAGTTGTCCTACAACTTTAGGCTGTGCACGTCATACGCAAGAAGTTGCAGATCTACGAGACATTGGTTTAGTTTAGAGATACAGATATTAGATTAGAGACCCACCGACTCCGCACCGACCAGCGATCCACGCACACTCACACTATCCTACACACTAGGGCCATTTTATATTTATACCCCAAGCCAATTAACCTACTAACCTGGATGTCTTTGGGCTGCATTTGGAATATTGTGTGCAATTTTGTCACCACAAGAGGAAGGGATGTGATTACATGAGAAAGATTCACCAGGATATTGCTTAGAATAGAAGGCTTTAGATACAAGGAGAGATTGGATAGGTTGGCATTATTTCTCATAGGAGGCTGAGGGGTGACCTTGGATTTTTACAAAATTATAAGAATAGATCGAGAATAGTTGCAGACTTTTTCCAAGGGTAGGGAGAGTCTAAAACTTGAGCTCGTAGGTTGAAGGTGAGAGGTCAAACATTAAAAACTAAGGGATAGTTTTCACACAAGGTATATGAAAGAAGTTGCCAGAGGAAGAGGCAGAAGCAGGTACAATCGCAATGTTTAAAAAGTATTTTGATTGTTACACAGAAAAATGGACTGTTATGGGCCAAATGCAGCAATTTGGGATTAGCATGGATATGCATCTTGGTTGGCAAGGACAAATGGGGCCAAATGACCTATTTCCACGCTGTATGACTAAACAATGGCCACCATTTGGGCATCCGAATTAAATTAATGAGGGAAATGTAGTTAATATTAGGTACTGAATTTCTAAAAGTATTTTGATAGGGTGCAAATAAGGGTTTGTTGAGTTTGAAGACTGGATTAAAAGAGCGAGCAGGATGGATAGAGAAGTGGTAAGGTAAAAGCCCTGTCTCACAGTAGGAACTGACCCACGAGGCACCCCTAGTGAAAGACTCGTGGTTGTGTACGAGAACCCAAGTGTATGATCAAGAGTTTAATCGAGTTCCCACGGGTATGACAAGTTTGCCGTTTTCTGCGATGTTCCAAGTTCGTCTCCCGAGTTACTAAGTTCCTCTCCCGAGTTACTCTAGAGTAACTACCAGGGTAGTGGGAGATGGTGGCGGAAATATTGAATGGAACACAAGCCTTGCTGTACTGTAGACTCTGCAGAAACCTGGTGAGTATGAGAGGTTTAGAGGGATAGAGGCCAAATGTGAGACAAGGTCATCCCTCAGCCTCCTGCACTGCAAAGAAAAAAAAACTCAAACCTATCCACCTTCTTCTTGCAACCCAAGCCGTCTAGGAAGGACCTAGCTTGGCATGACATACAAGTTGGACCGAGGGGGCGGCAAATTCGATGCGAAATTCGATTTAATAACAACCGCAAGATTTTAAACGGGAAGCTTCCGCATTTGGCACTTTCATGAATGTTGAGCGTTCCCGAGAGCTTGTGAAACTAAACGGAAAATGCGATGGATAAAGTCGCATGTTAAAAACTGCAAGTTGTTAGAGAGTCGCCCGAAGCAAGAGGTGGGCAGCACTGGAGCAGTGATACCCGAAGCGTTTATTTCTACTTTAGTGCCAGCATAGTTCACAACACACGAGGATTATGTGTGTCATGTATTCGTGTGAATGAAGCGTGTTGGTGGGCGGGCAGTGTGTAAGATGGATAACAATACCATGGGACAAACTGGAGTCATACATAAACAATAAAGAAATGGACTTTATTTATTGAGAAGGCAATCGGTGCGGAATGGATGGATTGAGGCAGGTGAATTAGTACGTGTTGGTTGGAGTATGTAAATTGTGAGGTGAGAGCACGGGGGATGTCAGTGGTGTTGAATGGGGTGATCAGTACAGGATGAATGGGTGGATCAGCACAGGATGAATGGGTGGATCAGCACCGGATGAATGGGGGTAGACAGAAATGCTGGAAAAACTCAGCGGGTGAGGCAGCATCTATGGAGGGAAGGAAATAGGCAACGTTTTGGGTCGAGACCCTTCTTTGACTGTTCCCCCCCAGTCTTCTTGATTGGGGGATCAATACAGGATGGATGGGGAAGGGGGGGGGGGGGGGTCAACGCAGGATGACTGGGGGGGATCAGTACAGGATGATGGCGGGGGGGGGGGGGTCAGTACAGTGTGGATCGGAGGGTCTGCAGGATGAATGGGTGATCACTACAGGATGAATGGGGGATCACTACAGGATGAATGAGGGGTTCAGTACAGGATGAATCAGTACAGGATGAATGGGGGGGATTCAGTACAGGATGAGTGAGGGGATCAGTACAGGATGAATGAGGGGATCAGTACAGGATGAATGAGGGGATCAGTACAGGATGAATGAGGGGATCAGTACAGGATGAGGATGGGGGGATCAGTACAGGGGGGTCCGTACAGGATGGGAGATCAGTACAGGATGGGGGGGGAGGGGTCAGTACAGGATGAATGGGTGGAGCAGTGCAGGATGGATGGGGGGGGGGGGGGGTCCGTAGATGGGGATGAGGACTGAATAGAGGCGGGGGGACCAGTGTAGCTGGATGGGGGGGGTGGAGGGGGGCGGGCAGAGAGAGAATCAATGTGAGGTGGATAGGGTGATGGGGAGGGCGCAGCGCTCCTCCGGAATAGCCCCTGGGGCCGTCCCTATCCACCACCATGTGCCGCCTCCAAAGGGGGAGGGGGGGGGTAGATGGGGCGGGGGAGCACGGGAGGACTGAATAGAGGCGGGACTGGGGATCAGTTCGGGATGGAGAGGAGGATGGGGGGGGGTGGCGGGGGGCGTACGAGAGGGAGAGCGAAGAGAGAGATGGTAAGGGGCAGAGGAGGTGGGGAGGGAGGAAAGTCAGCGCTCCTCGGACAACATCGCCCTGCTGCCTTGGCCGTCCCTATCCACCACCATGTGCCGCCTCCAAAGGGGGAGGCGATTGGGATCTCCTCGCTACCGCCTCCCCTCCTTCACCAGCCAACAGCAAGGGTGCGGGGCCGAGCGGTGCAGCTCAAAGATCCTATAGTGCTAGGATCTTTGGTGCAGCTGCTTCAGACGGCGAAACAAAGCCTCCCACTCCCTCCCTCCGGCCTCGGTGTGCAAGATAGTTTGTTTCGAAGCGGTTATTGCCGTTAGCGGATTTGCAAGCAGCGGCCGCTATCAGGGCGGGTGGGGTGCGGGAGGAGCAGGAGATGGAGCCGCTGTGGCGGCCGCTTCTGCCGCTGTGCGGGCCCGTCATTCGCTTCAATCCTTCATCACCACGCACCTAGTATCTTTGCCCCGCAATACAGCCGTCGCCGACACGAAACGTCACGTTCCTTTTCCCCATAGATGCTGCCTGACCCGCTGAATTACTCTAGTTTTTTGTGTCTTCGGTATAAATCAGTATCTGCAGTGCCAAGCCAGTAAAAATGACTTGGCGTTTAGGTTGCCCGGTGGTACTTTGGGTGGTCATTGGCACCCGGGCAACCGTTAATTTCGAGCCCTGCGTACACTAGGTCTATCCCACACATTAGCGACACAAGAGTCAAGAGTGTTTTATTCTCTAACGTTCCAGTTAGAACAATGAAATCCTTACTTGCAGCCGCACAACAGAATATGTAAACATAGTACTCTGTAAACAATGTTATAAACGAGAAAACAAAACAGTGTATATTTATATAACTATATAAACATATATATATGTGTGTGTATATATACACACACACACACACACACACATACACATACACACACACACATACACACACACACACACACACACACACACACACACGCACACACACACACACACACACACACAACATTTCCCTCCTGGGATTAATAAAGTTCTATCGTATAGTATCGTGTGTATCGGAAGGAAGGAACTGTAGATGCTGGTTTAAACTGAAGATAGACTCAAATTGCTGGAGTAACTCAACAGGTCAGACAAAATATCGGGACAAAAGGAAAATATTATGTTTTGGGTTGGGTCTGAAAAAGGTTCCTGCACACCTTTGGAATGTGGAAGGAAACGAGCACCTGGAAAAAACCTATGCAATCAAAGGGAAAAGGAGCAAACTCCATACAGACAATATCCATATTCAGGATCAATTCTGGGTCTCTGGCACTTTTAGGCAGCAACTTTATGGCCAATGTACTGCCCCATAGTCTTGAACTGAATTAAAACATACAGTAGCTGTAAAGGAGGACATAGCGTCACTTAGAGATTTAAGACTGAAAATGGATAGTTTCTTTTTTTTTTAGTAACCAAAGTTATCAACGTATAATTTTTTGTGTGTTGGAAAACAAAATATAGTGGCACAGCTGGTGGACTTGCTGCCTCACACACCAGAGATCTGTGTTCGATCCTGTCCTCGGGCACTGTCTGTGTTGAATTTGCACATTCTCCCTGCAAGCTTGTGGGTTTCCTCCCACATCCCAAAGACGCATTGGCTTTGTAGGTTAACTTGTCTCTGTAAAATTGCCCCAAATGTGTAGAGAGTGGGTGAGGAAAGTGGGATAACAGAACTTGTGTGAATGGGTAGACAAAAATGCTGGAGAAAATCAGCATGTGGGGCAGCATCTATGGAGCGAAGGAAATGGGCGACGTTTCGGGTTAAGACCCTTCTTCAGACTGATGTGAGGGTGGGGGGGAAAGAAAGCAAGAGGCGGAGACATGGGCTGTGGGAGAGCTGGGAATGGGAGGGGATGGAGAGAGAAGGCAAGGACTACCTGAAACTGGATGGAGAAGCCAATGTTCATATCGCTGGGGTGTAAACTACCCCAGCGAAATATGAGATGCTGTCCTTCCAATTTGCGGTGGGCCTCACTCTGGCCATGGAGGAGGCCCAGGACAGAAAGGTCTGATTCGGAATAGGAGGGGTAGTTGAAGTGCTGAGCCACCAGGAGATCAGGTTGGTTATTGTAAACTGAGTGGAGCTGTTGTGCGAAGCGATCGCCAAGCCTGCGCTTGGTCTCACCGAGGTTGATCATACGCTGAATAATCCAACCACATTTTTGTTTGGAAGTGGAAAAAAATAATAGAAATTGCATTCATTGCGACATGTAAAAAGAGTTGAGATACTGTATTATAATTTTGCTGCATGTCATTGTGGTATATATCATGTCTCGATTGGTGAATATGTTTAGTTTGTGACTTTATTTGTAGCAGAAATAATATGTGAATGCTTCATTGAGCATAATTCCGACTGGTAACTACGCACTTCGTCCGAGCACATTATCGCATGCGTTATGCAAACCGTCTTAAATGACCACCTAAACTGTCATTTGGCAACCTAAAAAGCTGCCTAGGTTGCCCGACTGGAAACAGAGAAAAAAAGTCAAGTAAGATCCCTGACAACGATTCCACCAAAATTGAGGAATCGTGGCCAGTTCTGGTGCCACTCTTGTAAAGGCTTGGGTGAGAGAGTGGGCAGATTTACCAAAATAATTCCAGTTGGGCTCTGGATATGTAGCTAGACAAGAGAAGCCTTGGGGAAATGGAAGTTTGCAAGAGGATCTGATAGCAATATTTTAAATCATGATGAGCATTGATAAAGTAAATGGAGAGAAGCAGTTTCTATTGGTAGAAGAGCAAGAAATTAGGCATTAACCATTAGAAATTGGTCGCTTGCCCAGAGTAGAGAAATCAAGAAACAGAGGATAGAGGTTTAAGGTGAGGGGGGGGGGAAATTTAATAAGAACCTGAGGGTTCACGCAAAAGGTGGTAGGTGCATGGAACGAACTGCCAGAGCAGGTAGTTGAGGCAAGTACAATCGCAACCTTTAAGAAACATTTAGACAGGTCTTCTTCTTATCGAGTCCACACACAAGATTAGAAGTTGTTCAGCCAGAGCTGAACACATTCTCGGCATCTGCACACAATGGTGTCTGTCTTGTCGCTTCTTGTGCTTCTCGTGCGTGGTGGTGGAAAGATTGGTGGAAACAGGGCCGCGACGTGAACGCTCTTTCCTTGACCCCATTTAAACAGTTAAATGGGTAGGACATGCTTCGAGGGATATGGGCCAAAGGCAGGCAAGTGGGACTAGTGTAGATGGGACATGTTGGCCAGTGTAGGCAAGTTGGGCCGAAGGGCCTGTCTCCACACTAAGAATATGACTATGAATAAAGTTGAGTGGCAAATGTAATTGGAAAATGAATATTTTTATTCCCCAGTGAGTGGTTTGACTCGGTTGCATCCTGTGCTGTAAGAAGTTATGATTCTGATTGCGAGTGCAGGAATGATTAGTACGGAGCCTCGGTTTGTGGCAATCATTAATTTAAAAGGAAATATTATATTCAATGTATTGAAGTTTGTTGTAGATGTAAACTAAACACCACTTGGATTTGTAAGCTGCAGGTGATTGGACTAGAATGTTCTAGATGGAGTGTAATGATAGTGGGTTGTCATGTGTAATTTTCTCTTTGAAAAATAGCAACGCATATTTTAAAGTTGAGTATCTAGTAAATATAGATATTTGGATCAATTAATGTCCTCCTGTACTTGCGTCTCAGTTAATAAAGAATGGAAGATGCTGGACATACTCATTCGGGCAGACAGCATAATCTATGCATAGAGAAACAGTATAATGGAAGGTTATCAATGTGAAATATAAGCCTTCATAGATACTGCTTGACCTGCTGAGTGTTTTCACCCCGTTCTGTTTAGTATTCAAATTTTCAGTATTTACAGAAAAATGGTAGGTTAGCTCTTATTGTAAGATCGTTGATCAAATAATTATTTACTATCTTGCCAAGATCAGATAATTTAGCATCTTGCTAAGATCATAAATGTTGTTATTCTTTGCTAGAGGATATGGAGATGAAATGAACGTTAACCAGCTAGATTCCTGGAACTAGGCTCTTGAGAGGCTTTCACAGGGGTCGATCTGACGACCTCTTGGTGGAAAGTCCAGAAGTGGGCTGCAGGAGAGGGGTTAATCAACTAGGGTGAGGGTGAGAAGTAATAGTTTACTTAATGGTTGTGATTTTTTCGATGTTGTTTTTCTCTATTACTGTATGTTGAATTATTGTTAATTAGTTGAATGCATTCAATTGTGCAAATAGGTTTCTAGGGATACATAAACAATGTAAAATTGGAGCAAAATTTGGGTTGATGTAAAAGATCAGGTGTGATTGTTTTGAATTGCAGACCACTTCCAAGCAACTACATGGCCTCCGTCTTTTTCTTTGTATGATCCCATGTATTTTGTGCTTCATGTTTGTTTAGAAAGTCATGTAAAAGATGCAATAGAGAGATTAGTTTAGAGTTTTGCGATACAGTGCGGAAACAGGCCCTTCGGCCCACCGTGTCCGTGCCGACCAACAATCCCCGCACATTAACACTACACTACCCACACCCACACATTTTTACATTTATACCAAGCCAATTAACCTACAAACCTCTACGTCTTTGAAGTGTGGGAGGAAACCGGAGATCCCGGAGAAAACCCACGGGGAGAATGTGCAAACTCCGTACAGATAAGCACCTGTAGTCGGGATGGAACTGTTGTCTCTGGCACTGAGGCAGTAGCTTTATGCCACCATGCTGCCCCGTCTTTATAATAAAGACATGCTGGTTTTAAGTTAAAAATTGCAATGGATTGAAACCTTTTAAGATTTATGAATGCATATGCATGCTGAATTTCTGAATAGTCGATTCTTTGTGCAATAATATTTAAATTGTACAAATTTAAATAGGTGCTCTGCCAACTGAAAGTTGTAAGATCATTCTGGATCTTTCTGAGAATTTATTTTTGTTTTCTTGGTAACAGATGGGGAATTATTTTAGTGGGCTGAACAATTGTGATGTGGGAGTAAATTATGTATATTAGGTTCCTGCAGCATTATAATTATATAAAAGGTCTATAATTCTATTTTTTTTAAGCACAAAGGAACAATTATTTAAATTTGTGATACACAATTGTAAATGGATCTTTTTTTGACTTTTTTTCTTTTCAATAATGGCAATGTATAGATAACTTGAAGATATATTTTAGTTGCATTGTCAAGTGCTTGATTATAGTGCACTAACAAATCATCCCTTTTCTCAGGGACTAGGCATTATGGCCCACTCTTATTTCTGATCTTGCTTCCATGTGTTAAGGTATTTATTTAAATGAATGTGAGCTCTTTTGATTTAACTAACTGGGCAAATGTAACATTATAGATTACCAAACTGACATTGTGCAGGAAAGATGTACACGTTATTTTGTCGATACATAACGATGTAAAGTGCTGTTTGATTGAATATCCAAGTTGGGATGCTGCTGATCTATTCCACAACCAGTGGTATGTTTTTCACTGTTGCATTGGGAAAATAACCCAATCTCCATACTTGACTCAACTTAGTGAGCAGATTGGGAATAGGGAATTGCTAAAATTTTTGACATCTGCAAAGAGCTGGCGTTCGCACACTACACTTATGCAATTACTACTTGTGTAAATCTTCCTGCCTGGTGTGCATGTGAAAGCCCTGGAGCATCATTGTAGCCTTTTTTTACAGAAAGAAAATGTCTATTGTGGGCATTGTTCTTCACAAGCCTGGACCTATCTTCACTGAGTTATTGGAAGCATGCTTTTCATTCATCATAACTGCTGGGCAATAGTTAGCAAATTGATTTGCCCTACTGAACGTGACAACTAGAAAATGTTCCCTATTGTTGGGTAGATTGCAGTATCCGTTCATTTAGTGGTAGCTCTGTGAATTGGAAGAGTATTGTTTGATCTTTGTCATCATCTTGGGCTGAAGAGTTATGAATGAAATTGAATATTATGCAATCATAGTAAACATCCCCACTTCTAACTTTCTATTGGAAGGAATATCATTAAAGAACATCAATTAGCCTAATACATTAGCCTGTGGAACTCTGCAAAGATAATCATGGCAGAATGGTTAACCTGCAACACCCACAACCTTTTTCTGAAGAGAGGCACAAAATGCTGTCCCTTGTTCGGACTGAGATTGAGGGGAAAGGGAAACGAGAGATATAGACGGTGATATAGAGAGATATGGAACGAATAAACAAAAGATATGCCAACAAGTTAAAGGAAACAGACCATTGTTAGCTTTAGACTAGGTGAAAATGATTTGCAGACAATGAGACTCAACAAGATGACTTTGAAACTAGTACAACGACCCAGGAGGAGGCACAGGACAAGGGACAGTGTGATAATGACGAGGGGAATTAAAGTGTTTGGCAACCAGATAATCAGGGAGGCCCTTTAATTCTCATTCCCACACTGACTTTTTTGTCCTGGGCTACCTCCATTGTCAGTGAAGCCAAATGCAAATTGGAGGAATAACAACGCGTATTTCATTTGGGCAGTTTATAACCCAGCGCTATGAATATTGATTTCTCCAACTTCAAGTAACCCTTTCATCCCCTCGTTCCTGCCAACAATACCTTCCATCACTTAGAAGATCAAAAGTACACTGGACAGTAGTTAGCAGATTGATTTCCCTTACTTTATTGAACAGGACATAGCTGGAAAATGTTCCCTATTCTTGGGTAGATTCTAGTGTTGTAACTAAAACAGCTTTTTATAGAGATGCAGGTAGTCCCAGAGAACGTCCTCAGCTATTTTATCAAAGGGAGTTGAGGAAAGGCTATGTGCTCTATTTCGCAGAGAAATGGCTCACCACCAGCATTCCAGACTCTACTCTTTTGTCAGCATCGGGGAAGGGAAGAAGCAGAGGTGCCTGCCTCATGGTAAATTTGTTGTGGTTCTCAAACGTAGTGGCCCTGTCCAACTCTGCTCTCTGCACTTGGAACATCTACTTCCTGAGTGAATTTTCTCCCATCATCATAACTATGGTCTTCCAGGCAAAACTGGAGGAGCTACATTCTGTGGTCAGCAAACACCAGACACCATACCCCAATGCCTTTTCCATCATGGTGTGGAATTTCAACAAGGTCGGTTTGAAGAAGTTACTTCCTACCTAGCACCAGCATGTGTCCTGCAATACCAGAAAATCAAATGCCCTTGACAACTGCTATTCCGCCATATAAGATGTCTATTGCTCCATCCCTTGACCTTGCTTTGGAGAATCAGACCACCTGGCTGTGCTCCTTCCTGCATATGGGTAGTAATTGAAGAGCACAGCTCCAACAGTTATGACTGCATAAAGCTGGTCGGGGGAAAGAGAGGAACAACTCTGTCCAGACTACTGATGCCAAGCAGTCACAATACTCAAAAATTCAATAACAGACCTGAGCGACTACATCACTGTTGTTACCGACTTCATAGAATACAAGAATACTTTATTAGCCAAGTATATTTTGCTACATACGAGGAATTTCATTTGCCAAGTCAGTCATACAAATAAAAAGCAACAGAACACACAAAATACATTTTAACATAAGCATCTACCACAGTGACTGCTCCACATTCCGCACTGTGATGGAAGGCGAAAAAAAGTTAAATCTCTTCCCTTCTTTGTTCTCCCGCGGTCGGGGGCCTCGAGCCAATCTTACTCCCGTAGCCTGCGGTTGAGCCCTCCGCGTCAGGGCTATCAAGCTCCTGCAATGGTGGGGTCTCAGCTCCCCCGTGCCGGCGATGGAACCCGGGTTGGGGCTTGTCGAACCTTTTGGGTTGTTGGAGCTCCCGCCATCCACGATCTCTACCTGAGACTGTGAGCTCTCAATGGTAAAGTTTGCAGGCCGCTGTTGGAGCGATCCCAGGCAAGGGATCGGCTCCAATGGTAAGTCCACGCCCCGCGGTGGGGCTCAAAGTCAGTCTTGAGCGAGATCTCCAGCTCTAAAATGTTAGGTGGCAGAGCGACCGGAGATATGACCCGGAAAGCAATCTCATCTCCAGCAGGGTAAGAGATTGGGGGGGGGGAAAGTTTCCCCCGACCCCCTCGCCCTCCCCCACATAAAACAAACCAGAGAACATTTACACAAACTTTTAAAACACACTCAAAATAACAACAAAAAAACAGACAGACTGTTGGCGAGGCTGCCAATCGTGCGGCGTCCCTGGTGACTAAGGAAATATGTGGAGGTGTTCCCACTAAAACTATCCAAGTGTTCCTCAAACCTTAAATGAATAGGGAGGTCCACAATTTACTTAGGACCAGATCTCCGGCATTTGAGTCAAGAGCTGTCGGTCCATCTAGGAAGTCCAGATATGGCCTCCATGGCCTTTATGATGCAAAGAAACACTTCCACCTAAATTGGAGGATGAGATGGACGTTGGGCTGCTGTCGCAGGGCAGGCATGCCAACACTTCCTATAAGCGGACAGTGATGCATCATGTCCCGATGGGTTCCATGTGTTTTATGGATGCTTCAGAAGGGAGAACACTGGTGTGCCTTCTTGGGGCACCTGAGGCCATGGTGATCTCACTCACCGAAACTAACATCAGAAAATCTTTCATGACGGTGAACCCTCAGAAAGCATCTGGTCCTGATGGTGTGTTGAGCCACAATCTGCACCTGCACGGACTGGCAGGAGTTTTTGAGGACATTTTCACCCTCCCTTTTCCAAGGTTCCCACCTGCGTTAAAAAGGCATCAATAATACCAGTGCCCAGGAACAGAAATGTGACGTGCCTCCGTGACTAACATACAGTGCCCTCCATAATGTTTGGGACACATGGCTTCACAGGCGTTTGTAATTGCTCAGGTGAATTTAATTGCCTCCTATATAAGGTATAAGAGAGCTCTCGGCACCTAGTCTTTCCGCCAGTCTTTCCATTACCTTTGGAAACTTTTATTGCTGTTTATCAACATGAGGACCAAAGTTGTGCCAATGAAAGTCAAAGAAGCCATTATGAGATTGAGAAACAAGAATAAAACTGTTAGAGACATCAGCCAAACCTAAGGCTCACCAAAACCAACTGATTGGAACATCATTAAAAAGAAAGAGAGCACTGGTGAGCTTACTAATCGCAAAGGGACTGGCAGGCCAAGGAAGAACTCCACAGCTGATGACAAAATAATTCTGCAAACCACTGATTAGCCACAAATATAGGATGGCATTTTTATGGCAGTATTTCAGTTTGCCAAGAAATACTTAAAAGAGCAACCACAGTTCTGGAAAAAAAGTCTTATGGATAGATGAGACAAATATTAACATATCAGAGTGATTGACAAGAGCAAAGAATGTAGGAGAGAAGGAACTGCCCAAGATCCAAAGCATACTCCCTCAGCTGTGAAACATGGTGGTGGAGGTGTTATGGCCTGGGCATGTATGATTGCTGAAGGTACTGGCTCACTTATCTTCATTGATTATACAACTGCTGATGATAGTATCATAATTAATTCTGAAGTGTATAGACATCTGCTCAAGTTCAAACAAGTGCCTCAAAACACATTGGCCAGCTGATCATTCTGCTGCAAGACTAATCCTAAACATATGGCTAAAGCAACATGGGAGTTTTTCAAAACTAAAAAATGGTAAATTCTTGAGTGGTTGTCAATCACTTGATCTGAACCCAATTGAGCAAGCCTTTTATATGCTGAAGAGAAATCTGAAGGGGACTAGCCCCCAAAACAAGCATAAGCTAAAGATGTCTGCAACACAGGCCTGGCAGAGCATCACCAGAGAAGACACCCTAGCAACTGATGATGTCCATAAATCGCAGACTTCAAGCAGTCATTGCATGCAAAGGATGTGTCTTTTTACAATACCAGAGAGATTTTGAGGAATAAGATTATTATTCGGGTTTTTACACCATTACACTGTTCTTAACAAAAATCCACCCATCATGTGAAACCTTACAAATAACAGATCATAGATAACTTCAAGACCGAAAGTTAAACTTTTTTCATAACAGACAAAATGTCATTGTTTTACCACCATTTTGAACACCAGAAATGTGACATTAAAAACTCTGCCACATTTAGTCATGAATAGTTAATTCATAAATAAACTTCATATAGCCCCTCATACATATGTCTAGGGAAATATCTTAAATACCAGTAACATGTCTCGTATTCCGCCTAGCAAAGATCCCGTAGCAGCCGTTGTGCTTGGTGTCCATTGTCATAACGACCGTTATCAGGGTCGGTACCTCCGTAAGTTAAACCACGGAGGCTCCAAACCTCTAATGCTTTTCAAAAACCCAACGAGGTATCCTATAGTAATAGCGATTTTTGGGCGAGTTAATTTTTTCTTATTTTCAAAAACGCAACGAACATTTACAATATATTTTCCGACTTTTAAAAATCAATTAAAAAACATTTTTGGACATAAATTGGTCATCAAAACTAAAACGGGGCCAATTTTCAATTTGGCAACACAGCCTGTTTACCTTTCGTACGGACCAAGTCGCAAGCTTCATACCTTCGTGTTAACTTCTGGAAGCTCCACAACGACTGTTAGAGACGTTTTACTTACTAAAAAATCATCCCAAATCAAGCCTTCTGATGAATCATTGGCCATCGATATAGCTCAAATCCATAAGGTAATGTACCGTTTAGATCACATTGGTGAAAATAATGTAACGTTTGTTTTCTGGTATACCAAACCTTTGAGTGTCCACCGCAACGTACGTTTGTGTGTATGATGTGTAACGCACGTTGATGGGTGTCCACTCAGATGGATGCAGTATTCTACTACATGATCAGGTGAATGATGTGGAAACGGTGTTTGCAATTTTATTGTTGCATGTGGTATTCATCAACATAGAAAGGAATAAGAAATACGTGCACTTACTGTGCCAACCAGGTCACTGGTGGACCGTCACACAAAATGTATTTGTGTATTCTGATGCCATTTTCGGACACTTGCCATCAATATGCTATCTTTTCTTATTTTTTGTTGATACTATGTTAGTCATGATCCCAGTAAAGTGCTTGTCAACTTTTTTGAAGGAATTTGAAATTTGACCCCCTTGGTCACATTATTATGTGCAGTATTGTAAAAAGACACATATGCAACAAAATACTAAACATGACTACTTTAATTTACATAACATTGCCGCAAACCAAACAATATGGTGCCCTGAAATGGGGGGGGAGACTATGTATAAGCACTGCTGTAATATCTACATGGTGAAATCGAAATGTATAAAAATGACCTTTATTAAAATCTGACAATGTGCACTTTAACTACGTGTGATTTTTTTTCTATTACATATCTCAAATTGTGGCATACAGAGGCAAATAAATTAATGATGGGCCTTTGTCCCAAACATTATGGAGGGCACTGTAGGTGGTGGTGGTGCTTTTAAAGGTTCGCTATGGCGTAGATCCACTTCTCTCTAATGATCTTGACCCCACTACATTGCAGTCTGAAGAAGGGTATCAACCCGAAACGTCACCCATTCCTTCTCTCCCGAGATGCTGCCTGTCCCGCTGAGTTACTCCAGCTCTTTGTGTCTACCCATTACAGAGACACTTTAAACTCTATTTTTAAATTCACTGACAACACCATGGTTACTGGACCAATTATGGGTTGGAGTAAAGGAGGGAGATTGATAATCTGATTGAATGGTGTAAGAACAACAACTTTGCTTTCTTTGTCAGAAAGACCAAGGAACTGATTGTTGACTTGGAAGAGGAAAAGCCGTGGATCCACAAACCTGCCTTCATTAACGGGACAGTGATGAAGAAAGTCAACAACTTCAAGTTCCTGTGTGTGCATATCTCTAAAGATCTGCCCTTGGCCCAAAACATTGAGGGCGGTCACGGTGGTGCAGCGGTAGAATTGCTGACACAGCGAATGCAGCGCCAGAGACCCGGGTTCGATCCCGACTACGGGTGCTGTCTATACGGAGGTTGTACGTTCTCCCCATAACCTGCGTGGGTTTTCTCTGAGATCTTCGGTTTCCTCCCACATTCAAGACATACAGGTTTGTAGGTTAATTGGCTTGGTAAATGTAAAAATTGTCCCTAGTGGGTGTGAATAGTGTTAATGTGCGGGGATCACTGGTCAGCGCGGACCTGGTGGGCTGTGGGGCCTGTTTCCGCGCTGTATCACTAAACTAAACTAATCATAAAGAAAGCCCATCAGTGCCTCTATTTCCACAGAAGATTGAGGAGATTCGGTGTATTGATGAGTGTTCTCGAACTTCTACAGGTATACAGTAGAGAGCATATTAACTGGTTGCATCACGGCTTAGTTCGGCAATTTTAACACCCAAGAATGATTACAAAAAGTGATGGGCACTGCCCAGTTCATCGCGGGTACTGACCTCCCACCATTGAAGAGATCCATGGGAGGCATTGTCTGAAAAAGGCAGCCAGCATCACTAAAGACCCACTCCACCCTGGCATTGCTCTCATTTCACTCCACCAACAGGGAGAAGGAGCCTGAAACTCGTGACCTCCAGGTTGGACAGCTTTTTCCTAACAACCATCGGGCTCTACGAAATGTTGTCAATGAACTATAGACTATCTTGGTTGCAACGATGACTTTGGGAATGGTATCTGGGTTATTCATATATCTTTTTTAACTTTTTATGTTATTTATGAGTATTGTGTTTACAAGTTTGTTATGCTGCTGCAAGTAAGAATTTCATTGTTTTGTTGTGGTACATACGACAATTAAACACTTCTAACACTACCCCTGGGTAGCTGTCAGGTCCCGTGTCTCCTGTTCTCCTGCTCTCGGTCATTTCTTGATATCACATGAAGTGCAAAAAGTAATTGGCGCTTGTTGGAGGTTTTTGGGAGAATGTTAAGATTGAAAATCTGTGGAATTAGGGCTGAAAATGGTCACAAATGCTTCAACCTTGTCATTTAGTACTCGCATGTAGGATATGGCCATCATTAAAGATAGAGATGGTCTTGAATTGGTCATTTTCTATTAATTACTTATAGTTTAACCTCATTATGGAATAGATGTGGCAGGAGTGCGGAGTTTTGATTTGAACCCTTTATTATGAGATTATTACTTGTCTTTGTTGCATATAATTTAGCGCATGCGTTGCCCTATACAGCATCACGAAGTTAGCACCTGAACCCTAAAAGGGCTGTCCTACTTGGGCGACCTAATTAGCGATTTTAGAAGAGTTTGAAAAAATAACATGTTGAAGACCTCCTTCGACTATGTAGAAGACCCCCTTCGACCTCCTTCCGCTATGTTGAAGACTAGCTATGACTAACTTTGGGAAAATTGGACACCGAATAGTGAAGAGTGAAGACGACCTCCTTCGACCTCCCTTTGACTTTGATGAAGACTATCTACAACTACCTTTGACTACCCTCGATTACCTACGACTAACATGCCGACCTACTACGACTAAACCTATGAGTAAATAAAGTATCGATTTTTTTTCCATGGCGACCTTTTTTTACTCGTGGGCATTTTTAAACTTTATGAAAAAAACGCTGCGACCTAGCTGAGGCCTCCAGTACGCGGAGACCGCTCTCGAGCATGAAGAAGAGTTACGAAGACCTCCTATGACCTTGTGTCGACCATGCTGCGAATGTGAGTCTAGGGCAAACTCGCCAGAACTCGTGGATTACGTTGCCCAAGTGGGACAGGCCCTTTATTCTCAAGGTAGTCAAGTCCTCGACTTCAGTGATTTTTCATTTCATAACTATTGCTGACATACAGGTGCTCAGTTCCTGGAGTAAAATTTAAATTTTGACAGATAAAGTACTGAACCGATATTGCTAATTTCCATTGAGGAAAAAACTGGCAATTATTCTGCAAAAAAATTCTGCTTATTATTTTCCTACTCGCTGCACATGAACAAGCTATCGCAGTAAGTAGTTAATACAATTTATGTAGGTGCATTCGAGCGGACGATGAAGGAAAAGGAATATGTTAGGGTGATATAACAGAGGAATAGGCAAATTCTTGCAATATTCTAACACCAGCAAGGGACTTAATTGGGGTGATTGGATTGTTACTGTGCTGCAAGTTGTTTTAAGTATAAAATAAAAATGGTAATCATAAATTTTAATCCAGTTCTTGACAGATTGGATAAATATTGCATTAGAATGGTTCGCAGTACCAAGTAATGCTGCCTGTTACTCATGGCATTTTAAGAAAATGAATTGGTCTCCAGCAGGGCTAAAGTTCCAGATGAATATTTTTTTCAATTATTGGGGCTGTATAACATTTTATTTTAATTGGCAGTATTTTTGTCTCATTGCAATAACTGATGGATGATTTGCTCCTTTCTTTATGTATTAGATTTGTAAAGCATTTCCACATTTGTGGCATTCAATTCCTTCTCCTTTTGGCTAAATATTAAGAACTAAAGTGGACTTGGCATGAATTCACTAATCTTCACCTCTAAGGGGCCAGATAATTGGCAGATGGGCACCATGGTATCACTTCCATTGGTTTTTACTTTCTACCAGCTTCCAGAGTATTTGATCATTTTATATCAGGATAATAAATATACCACATGGAAGTAACTTGTTACATTGTCTATAAATCATCTATTAATCTACATTTCCTGAAATCTAATGCAGGAAGCCAGAATGTGCAAGGATATGTCACAGATGTATTAATGGCTTCAGCTAAACAGCTACTCGGCATCCTCTAGAGCTAAGCAGATGGTTTGAGCACAACCATATAACCATATAACAATTACAGCACGGAAACAGGCCATCTCGGCCCTACAAGTCCGTGCCCGAACAACATTTTTTTTTCCCCTGCACTCAACAACTCCATTTTTTTTATTCCTTATTTTCCCACCTGCCTGCACTGGAATACCATAACCCTCCATTCCCTTCTCATCCATATGCCTATTCCTTGTTTTATTTTAAATGATACCAACAGCTTGTCCACCTTAGGCACCCCACCTAACTTTTCAACCTAGTCACCTGCCTCTGTACTCTCTCTATTTTGTTGACACCCTTCCTAAACAGCCATCCACCAATACCCTCTGGCAATTTTCTCATCCCATTCATACTCATGTTGAATCCATCGCCCCCTATATTCCTCATCTGCATACTTATACCCAATTTACAGTTGAACCTTCTACATGACAAACCAACCTTCCATGAGGAACCTTGTCAAAGGCCTTACTAAAGTCTTCTCCCATAGATCCATCCATTCCACAACAGTTGCATTCTTAACCCGTGTCAATTGCCCCTAGTAACCTCTTCTTTACCCTTGTCAAAAAATTCAAAAATTCAAGAATTAGTCAAACATGACCTTCCAGGCACAAATCCATGTTGACTGTTCCTAATCAGACCCTGTTTATCCAGATGCTTATATATATATTATCTCTAAGTATCTTTTCCATTAATTTGCCCACCACTGAAGTCAAACTAACAGGTCTATAATTGCTAGGTTACTCTTAGAACCCTTTTTAAACAATGGAACAACATGCGCAGTACGCCAATCCTCGGGGACTATTCCCGTTTCTAATGACATTTGAAATATTTCTGTCATAGCCCCGGATATTTCTCTAACTTCCCTCAATGTCCCAGGGAATATCCTGTCAGGACCTGGAGACTTATCCACCTTTATATTTTTCAAAAGTGTCAGTACTTCTTTTACTTTGAACCTCATAGTATCCATAGCTACTCTACTAGTATCCCTTACCTCACATAATTCAATATCCTTCTCCTTGGTGAATAACGAAGAAAAAAAATTGTTCAATATCTCCCCCATCTCTTTTGGCTCTGCAGATAGCTGTCCACTCTGTCTCTCCAATGGACCAATTGTATCCCTCGTTATCCTTTTGCTATTAATATAGCTGTAGAAACCCTTTGGATTTACTTTCACCTTACTTGCCAAAGCAACCTCATATCTTCTTTTAGCTTTTCTAATTTCTTTCTTAAGATTCTTTTTACATTCCTTATACTCCTCAAGCACCTCATTTACTTCATGCTGCCTATAATTATTGTAGATCTCCCTCTTTTTCCAAACAAGATGTCCAATTTCCCTTGAAAACCAGGGCTCTTTCCAATTTGTACTGTTTCCTTTCAACCGAACAGGAACATAAAGATTCTTTAACAAGGTTGTATGTAGTCTGTGTAGTCATCCTCATAGTGCAGGGTGCCATGAATCCATACGCATTGCTTTGAAAAACCTGCCTGTCACCTTTGTCATGTACTAGAAGCGATAAACATTCTGTTTGATTGACTGGGTATTATGTAACCTAGCATGAAAGTCACTCCTCGGTTTTCCAGCAGCAGGCACGTTTCCTTCATTCGGTCTCAGCAAGGAGCGCTCAGTGGTGGAAGGCTGCTGAATTTTAATGAAAATGATTTCTGAATGTTCAGGAGCAGCTGTTGGGCAAAAAGGTTGCAATAAGCTGGGTGGCCTGGCAGAATTACAGTAGAAAGGGGACTGGGTGAGAGGCAGTGTTGGAGCATAAATGTTGAAAGCGGCATGCAGGCATAGCAATAGAGCTACTGCCTTACAGCACCAGAGACCCAGGGTCAATCCTGACTACGTGTGCTTATCTGTACGGAGTTTGTATGTTCTCCCCGTGACCTGCATGGGTTTTCTCCGCAATCTTCGGTTTCCTCCCACATTCTAAAGGCGTACAGGTCTGTAGGTTAATTGGCTTGGTATAAATGTAAAATTGTCCCTGGTATGTGTAAAGTACTGTTAATGTACGGGATCAGTGCGGACTTGGTGGGCCGAAGGGCCTGTTTCCGTGCTGTATCTCTAAACTAAACAATGGGATTGTTAGATTATACTTCAATAGGAAATTAAATGATTTCATTTATAAATTGAAGTCGGAATATTTATTTGTCTTTTAATTTTGCAGTGTGATAAAGGGAGAATATGATGATTAAAGACAAAGGAAGGAGACCGTTTGGGGAGGAAAAACATGTTTGGGATAGTAGTTACTGGTATCTGCGGAGTGAAGAGAAGGAGACTGCAGAGACGGTTCACTCCAGACTGATTCAAAAATCTTAAGGGGTTGGGATGTCAGGAAGATTGTTCCCGATGTTAGGGAAGTCCAGGACTTAGCTGAAGATAAGACTTTAAAACCGGATGAGACTTGGTGAATTCTGGAACTCTCTGCCACTCTAGAATATAGGGAGTTATGTCTATGGTTTCTATCTGAGTTGGATGATTGAATTAGTTCGAAGGGCGGTAAGCCTTGAATTAGTTGCGTATAAAGACTCTGCCAATCCTAGCTTTCCAAGTAATTTTCTGCCAAGTTCTGCCCATCAGTAAATTCTTTTGAACATTGGTATTGACAGCTAAAACCATATGGCTTGCTTAGATCACTTTGCCATTCACTAAATCCATGGTTGATCCTATGCCTCCATTACACTTTTCTACCAAGTTCCATCAAAACTGCACCCATTCATTTAGTGAATAACTTAAACATCCACAGGTTCCCTGTGGATCAAATTTACAAATATTTACAGCCTTCTGTGCAAATAAACGTCTATGCACCTGAACCAAATTGCTGAAACATTTAGGGCTGCACTCTCTGATTCTTTACATTCCCAAGAAATCAAACAGTCTCTTGAAGTCTATCCTGGCTGCTCCTGTCAGAATTATGCATGCTAGATACCCTCCATTGTTCCAAATACTAGAGTGTGGGTTAATCATACTCACATCTATTAACAGCGGCCTCAGTCAGGAATCTGTGTTGTGCATAAAATTTAATTGGCAGTATTTTTGTCTCATTGCAATAACTGATGGATGATTTGCTCCTTTCGTTATGTATTGGATTTGTAAAACATTTTCACAATTTTGACATTCAATTCCATTTTCTTTTGGCTGAATATTAAGAACTAAAGTGGACTTGGCATGAATTCACTAATATCCATCACTAAGGAGTCAGATAATTGGCAGATAGGCAAAGTATATTTCTTTGCATAGGGAGTTCAAAACTGCCTGGATCTAGACACCACCCTTAATCTTTTAGCACTCCATTTTTCCAATACTCTGATAAAAATCTGCCCCAAGTATTTCATCATCTACGTAACCCATGCATCCTCTTATCACAGTTTACACCTGCAATGCCTTGCATAATATCTCCCTCCACTTTTTGTACATTTATAAATTGCAGAAACGTTGCTGCTTTGTTCTCCTGGCTACTGATTCTGTTTGAGTCGAATGCAAAATAAATTTCATGTCAAAACATTAACAATAATAAAATTTGGCAATGTGAACATTTTCTTAATAAAACTTGTATGTGCCATTTATATTCCAATATAATTTAGGAATCATTAATACAATTACCAGAAGATGCAAAATACTAGGAAATTGTAAACTCAAAGCTTAAGAGCCAGATACAAAATGCACCTTTCTGTTGAGTTGGGGCCAAAATAAAATTCCCCAGCATGCAGCACCTTCTCGACTTCTGCACTGTGGTGCCATACAATATTACTCATTCTACTCACCTGCCATACGTTCCAAGCAATTAAATCGTAGGGGGGGGAGGGGGGGAATATTTATCTCTCTCTAAACTGGAAACTTGAAAATGTAGCAGTAGTAATCATTTTTCTGCCAACTACAATTTACCTTGCGTCATGAATTTTAAGGCCTGGAGAATGGGTATCCAAATACGAGACAAAAACGTGAGCAAAATCATGAATCATGAGCAAAAACAAAGTGCTGGAGTGAATCAGTGGTTTGGGCAGCATTTGTGGAGGGAATGGACTGGTGACGTTTTGGGTCAGGACCCTTTATTCTGTAGAAAGGAAGAACTGTAGATGCTGGTTTAAACCAAAGATAGACACAAAGTCATGGAGTAAAGCAGCAGGTCAGGCAGCATCTCCAGAGAAATAGGAAAGGGAATGCTTCAGGTCGGCACCCTTCTGTTGGGTTGTAAGCTAATCAAGCGGAATATGAAGTATTGTTTCTCAAGTTTGCATGCAGCTTCACTCTGGCAATGGAGGAGGCCAAGGACAAAGGTCAATGTGGAATGGGCAGGGAAATTAAAATGGTTATCAACTGGGAGATTCAATGGGTCTTGGTGAACACCAGCGCGCTAGTGTTTGTCGAAACGAGTTGCCATATCTACGCTTGGTCTCGCTAATGTAAAGAAGGCCACATTAGGAGTACCAAATGCAGTAGATGAGTTTTGAAGAGATGCGTGTGAACCTCTGTCTCACATGGAAGAGCTGTTAGGGTCCTTGGATGGAAGTATGAGAGTGGCAGGTGTTACATCACTGGTAGCAGGGAAAAGTACATGTGGAGGGAGTGGTTTCCAGGGAATGTGGAAGTGCTTTATAAAGGTCTTGGCTGATCTAATTATAACATAAACTAGACTAAGTGGGACCCGTTGGGTCCCATGTTCACACGGGAGGGCTGGTCCCTTGACGCAATATTCCACCTCTCCACCAATTCCAATATTGGTGGGGGGGGGGGGGCTTTCTTGAGTGCTGGTATGGGTGTTGTTGGCTGCAGGGACTACTGGTCTCCAGAGGGCTAGTATGAACATTGTGGGCCAAATGGATTCTTGCAGTGGCAGCTCAGTCCCTCAAGCCTGATGTGTTAGCAGCTCACTCACGGCTGGTGGGCTGGCATTTGACTCGCAGCTATTCCTTGAAATTTCATTTCAAGCAGAGTGCAAGGCCACCAAATTCAAATCCATTTTCAAATCCATAAGCTGGCAGTTGACTCACGGCTATTCCTTGAAATTCCATTTCAACCAGGGTGAAAGGCCACCAAATTCAAGTGCAGTTTCTTACCTCTTCGAGCGGGATGCAAGGCCACAAAATTCAGGTTCAGTTTCCTACCACTTCAAGCAGGGTGCAAGGCCACCGAATTCAAGTGCAGTTTCCTACCACTTCAAGCAGGGTGCAAGGCCACCAAATTCAAGTGCAGTTTCATACCATTTCAAGGAGGGTGCAAGGCCACCAAATTCAAATGCAGTTTCATACCATTTCATGCAGGGTGCAACAACACCACATTCAAATGCAGTTTCATACCATTTAGTGCAAGGCCACCACATTCAAATGCAGTTTCATACTATTTCAAGCAGGGTGAAACCACCATAAAAACCACCATAAAACCACACAAAACACCACACTCACAGTTCAGTCGACATTCAGTGTGTTCAGTTGATTCACAGCTCAGACAGAGTCGTGACCTCTCCCTCCCCCATCATGCAGAGACTGAGCCACACCCACACTTCCGGGTTTTATAATCCCTCCCCCTCCCACCAGAAAAGGTGTGGCCTTCATGGCATGATTGACAGGAGAGAGATTCCCAACATTTTTAAAACACTAATAACACGTGTTTTTCATTGATGGGAAGAATCCTCTGCACCTGATGAGCAGAGGGGGACTGAGTAAGATGGCCAAAAATCACAGCCATAAGTGGTAGCGTTTTATCTAAAATCAATATAGTGCGAACATGAAGTTGTCAAGTTTAGACAAACAACCATTTGCATGCAGTGCCTTTTCACTTCAACCCACACTTTCACTTCAACCCACAACCCACTTCACAAATTTAATCCACGGTGCTTACACAAGAAATTAAGATAAATTGAGGCTCCTCACTGATCCATGTAGCACACTACTCATCACAACTTGTCAACCAGTAAAATACTTGCTTCTGCTTACTTCCCTGTTAGCCAGTCAATCCTCATAGTACATCCATTGATATCCCTGTTAACCCAAGTGTATATTTCTTCTTGAAGGAATTCTAATGAAGGATTAATAACCAAATCTATTTTTGATGGTATGTTACAAGATACAAGATACAAGATACATTTAATTGTCATTTGGACCCCTTGAGGTCCAAACGAAATGCCGTTTCTGCAGCCATACATTACAAACAAATAGACCCAAGACACAACAACACAACATAATTTACATAAACATCCATCACATCATTGTGATGGAAGGCCAAAAACACTTATCTCTCCACTGCACTCTCCCCCCCCACGATGTCAAAGTCAAAGCCCCCGGCTGGCGATGGCGATTGTCCCGCGGCCATTAAAGCCACGCCGGGTGATGCGAGGTCGCACACCGGGTCTTGGTGTTAGAGCCCCCGGCGTGCGCTCGCAGAGTCCCGAGGCCATTCCAAGCCTCGCGGGGCGGTGCTGTAAAGGCCCCGCTCCAGGAGCTCTTCGACCCCGCAACTCGGACGGGGGAAGTCGCCGTTGCGAGAGCCCTGAAAAGCGGTCTCCCTCCAGGGAGCCGCGGGCTCCCGGTGCCACCGTCCACAGACCTGCCGTTGGAGCCTCCGACTCTCCGGTAGCAGCAGCAGCAGCAGCAGCAGCAGCAGCAGCAGCAGCAGCAGCGCTCCTCCACCGCTCCACCCGCTCCGGACTCGGCCAGCCCCGCGACGGCGACGGTGAGTTGTACCACCAGAATCCCCAGTCTCTTCCTGTTGGAGGCCGCTCCTCGTTGCGGCCCCAACGACAACGGAAACCCGACGAAAAAAGGTCGGGTCTCCAGTGCAGGGAGAGATTTAAAAAGTTTCCCCCTCCCTAGTTTCCCACCTCCCTCCCCACCCCCCCACACACACACACCCCAACAAAAAATAACAAAAACTACATTAAAACACAGACAAAAAATAATAAACCGCGGACAGACTGCAGAAGCCGCTGCTGACGAGAGTCGCGCCGCCCACTAGCACGGAACACTAGCAAGTTCCCTATTGTTGTTCAACTAGTGAAGAGGTCTCTAATCACAGGAATGATAAGAAATGATAATATTGAATGTACTGAAACAAAACTTCCCAACACTGCTACTCAGCCTGAGAATATCAGGGTAGATTACAATTATTAAAGCATGAAAAAAAAATACTTATTTAGTTTGAATGCATCATTTTCGAGTGAATTTTCCAAACTCTTGGATATTAATTTGCTGTAAATACTTTCTTTAAATTGTTTTTGTGAGAGAGGGAATAATATAATATGAAAGGAAATTTCTTCCTCGATGGCATGTCACCTTTTATGTTGCATAAAAAGGAACTTTAGAGTAAGCTTTTAATTGAAGTATTTAAATATGTTGAGTTGTATTTGCAGTGAACTTAAAATAGCTGTATTAATCTCCTGTTTGATCACGAGGTGCTGTTGTCATTCATGACTGCAGACGGTACATATTTCCTGTAGATGGCACAGGAGTCCAACTAATTACATGATAGGTTGAAAAATGAAATCTCACCCAAGTAATCGGGTTTCCACAAATTTCAAATGTCATGACTGTTAAATTGTAAATATGTACTGACAATAACACAGATAATATAATTAATAATTATGATACCAGATAACCATAATAGTGCAAATGCTGAGATCTGTAGTACAACCAAAGACACAGTCTGTGGAAGATCCCAATGGTATTACAATGTCAGTCACCGAACCCACTCTCATTTCACTCCTGCCATTGGGAAGAAAGTATAGGAGCCTGAAAACTGTTCAGGTTCAGGAACAGCTTCTTCCTCATAACCATTATGTTGTTGAACAGCACAAACTACAACTAAACTATGAACCGTTTTGATTGTACTCCAGACTTTGGATATATGTTTTCTTTTGTACTATATTGGGATATTATTTTAATTAAGCTTTTTTAATTGTTTATTTTATCTATTGAGTACTATGCAAAAACTTACAAAATTCTTAAGGGGTTGGACAGGCTAGATGCAGGAAGATTATTCCCGATGTTGGAAAAGTCCAGAACTAGGGGTCACAATTTAAGGATAAGAGGGAAGACTTTTAGGACCGAGATGAGGAAATCAATTTTTTACACAGAGTATGGTGAATCTGTGGAATTCTCTGCCACAGAAGGTAGTTGAGGCCAGTAATTGGCTATATTTAAGAGGGAGTTAGATGTGGCCCTTGTGGCTAAAGGGATCAGGGGGTATGGAGAGAAGGCAGGGATGGGATACTGAATTGGATGATCAGCCATGATCATATCAAATGGCGATGCATGCTCGAAGGGCCGAATGGCCTACTCCTGCACCTATTTTCTATGTTTCTATGTTTACAAATCTGTTGAACAGCGAGTAAGAATGCAATTCTTCTGTTTGGATACATATGGCAATTAAACCCTCTTGTCTCTTGACTGCTGTTCCTGGCAAACTTGTCCATTGGTTAACCAGTTCTAAACAGACCAAATAATTCAAAATGAGCAAAATAATAAACTATTGGAGCAACTCAGATCAGGCAGCACTATGAATGGAAATCGACAAGTGGTGTTTTGGGTTGAAACCCACCCTAATCTAATGGGTTTTGACACTAAAAATAGTCTGTCCATTTCTACCCACGAATGTTGCCTGACCTGCCTTCAGCATTTTATATTTTTCACTCAAGATTTCAGCATCTACAGTTTCATAATTCAAAAAAATGATCCATGACAATGGAAGTTAAACCAAGCTAGTCCTGCTTAGTAATTTTGCTATGTTGATAACCAAGCAAGTCCACATATCCATTATTGTGTAAGAAGGAACTGCAGATGCTGATTTAAACCAAAGATAGACACAAAAAAGGCTGGAGTATCTCAGCGGGACATGCAGCATCTCTTGAGAGAAGGAATGGGTGAACGTCACCCATTCCTTCTCTCCAGTGATGGGACCTGTCGCGCTGAGTTACTCCAACTTTTTGTGTCTATCTTCACATATCCATTATTGCTTGGTTAACAAATGAACTCAATAACCAAATTAACCTTTCCTATTGGGTAATGACAAAAAGCTCTGTAAATCACAATCTGAGCGGTGATCTGTTCTGGTCTTGATGTATCAATTTAGCAAATTAAACTGATGACACTTTTGACTGTACTTGGCAGTTCAGAGACGGGTAGAATCATATGCGGAAGAAATAGTACAAAGTACTTAGAGAACATGAAAACCATGGAAGTGGATGTAGATTTCCAGCTTTGTTACTCAAGCACAACTATGCTTTTCCTTTTATCTTTAAATTCCAACTGGTCAAAAATAAAATTATCTATATATTGTGAAGCTGCAATAATTTCTTTGTTCTGTTTTGGTACATATGACAATAAACTCTTGAGATTTTGTGTAAATGGTGGATTAGATTTACATAGTTTTGGTATGTTTATGCAATTTGGGATTATTTAGTTCCTTTCTTAATGAATCTAGGACTTTTGTTTTGCTCACTATTGAACCAAGTTACAGATTGGTACATCCATAGAGTTATATAGCTCTGAAACGAACCCTATGGCCCACATGTTCATGCCAACTCTCTGTTCTAATCCCAATTACCATCGCTTGCTCTGTAGCTTTCTTTGCCTTGGAATGGTGATTCAAGAGCTCACCCAAATATTTTTTAAATGTTGATAGTTCTGCCTTTGAGACGGCGTTGCACGTTGCAAACACCTTGGTGAAAAGAAAACATTATTTGATTTCCTCTTGCTTCTCACCTTAAACCTATGCCTTTTAGGTCTAGGCATCTATGTTATGGAGAAAGGTTTATTTCTATCTTCTCGAGTAAAACCAAAACTTGTGACGGAACATAAGAACAGCTATAGATCATTCATCACCTTAAGACTGTTCTCTATGAAATTAGGTTATGTTTAATCTGCACCTAAACCCCATTGTCTAAAACCAAAAGGAGAAATGAGGAGACAGTTGGTGGCTAGTTACTGTGGAATCTTGAAAGTGTTTCTTTATCTGAGTTCTTGAAAGTGCATGTGGCAGCTGTCCAGGCCCCCCTCTGCCTAGAAGCATGTTTGAGTACCCAAATAATCTAATTAGTCATGTGGATGAAGTGCCAGAGGGCTCCTGTGCTAGTGGAATTTTACTGCAGGATGGATTGCTGAATTAGAGAGAGAGAGAAAAATGGCATTTGGTGAAATGTATCCCACAGTATATTTTACCTAGTTAAACACATGCTATTATGTTCAATATATAACATTTTCTTGTTTTCCCTTAGTGTGTTTCCTGTGGAAAATGTTTCAAGAAACTGTGGTCTCTGCATGAACATATAAAAGTTGTTCATGGCTTGGCTGAAAAGAAATTCTCCTGTGAGATTTGTGAGAAGAAGTTCTACACAATGGCTCATGTTCGAAAACACATGGTTGGTAAGTTGCAAATATGAGTGTATGATCTTTAATTGAAGGAAAATAAATTGCTTCCTAATTTTTTTTTAAATAAGCAAAAGAGGAACTCTGAGGGTCCGACAGCATTTGTAGAGGGGATGGATGGACAATGTTTTGGGTCAGGGCCCTTCTTCAAACTGTTTGGAGAATTAGGGAGAAAGTTGGAAAAGAGAGGTTGGGGTGGGACGAAACCAGGCAAGCCATGTGCAGAAATGAACTTCAAATGCTGGTAAATACTGAAGATATACACACAGCGCTGTAGTATCTCAGTGGCCCAGACAGCATCTCTGGCCAAAAGGTTTGGGTGATATTTTGGACATCTGAAGAAGGGTCCTGGCCCAAAACGTTACCCATCCTTTTTCTCCAGATACGTTGCCTGGCCCGCTGAGTTGCTCCAGCACTTTGTATCTAGCCTGGCAAGTCATGGTGGATATAGATGAGAGGGAGAGGGTGTTGGTTGGTAGAATAAGTGACAAGAGACTAGGCATAAAAATAAGACAAAGGGGTGTCAGATATGGGGGGGGGGGGGGGGGGGATAAAGAGGTGTGAAATGTAAAGTCAAAGGGTTGTATATGGGTGGAAAGTGAGGGTGAAAAAAGGGAAATATATAGGAAATATGTGGCTTACAACCCAACAGTGAACATTGAATTCTCCAATTTCAAGTAATACCACCCTCTCTATCTCCTTCTCCTCCACATACTTATTTCCTGTCTCTGAGTCCCATATTTACCCTTTTATCCCCCTTCTTTCTCCTCTCCCCCCTCCCCCCTCCATCCACCCATATCCCTTTCTCTGGCTTTACATTTCACCTCTATTCTTTCCTTATCTGAAATCCTTTTGTCTCTTCTTCTTCTTCTATGTAGTTTTTTTTGGCGGTTGGCAAACAACTTTTTAGTGCATTACCGCCCCCAACTGGTATGGAGTGTGGATCAAATAACATTATAACTTGTATACTAATAACCTATATTTTTCCGAACAAATTGGTTACCCTGAGAAAAAGCAATAGGATTTGATAGCACTTATATGAATTCTTTTGTAAAATATCTATTAAATCAAATTGTACTTTTTCTTTTCCGAATTGTTCACTCATTTGTCTTCTTTCTCCCTCATACCTCTCACAATGTATAATGACATGCTCTATTGTCTCTTCTTGCCCACAGTATTCACATCTGCCTGTATTATGCTTGCCTATTATAAAAAGTGTACTGTTCAGACCAGTGTGTCCAAATCTGATTCTTGAAATTACTGTCTCTTCTTTTCTGTTTTTTCCTGCACATCTCATTTCTCCCACTTTCCTCTGGACTCTGTAGAACCACCGTCCTTTCAGTAATCAATCTTACTTCTTTTTGTTATCTCTTTTGCTACCTTATCTGCCCTTTCATTTCCTCTAATGCCAATGTGTGCTGGTACCCATAAAAATATGACTGTAAGCCCCATCATTTGAATTCTGAATAGTGTTGTATTTCAATCAAAATGTCTGGTCTACTGTCTGAATGGCTGTGCTGTAAACTCTTTATTGCTAAACTTGAATCTGAACAAATAATTGTCCTTAAAGGCCTGGTATACTCGACCCACTTTACCGCTAACAATATTGCAATCATTTCACCTGTGTATACTGAGACCTCATTATTGATCCTCTTCCCTACTTTGATGTGAAATTCTGGTACAATAAATGCTACTCCTACTTTATCTACTGAATCTTTTGATGCATCTGTATAAATTTAGACAAAGCTGTAGTATCTGTCAATGTATTCCTGTATGATGAATGAATTATACATACGTTGTTTATCCTTGTTTTTCTGTTCTAATATTGTAAAGTCTACTGTTGCATCTGGAAGTATCCAAGGTGGATTTGAAGGTAATGGAACCGTTGGAACAACATCTAATTGTGCTATGCTGATTTGATCCTTTCGTCTCTTTTTCACCTCTAGTCTTTGTAGATTATTCCACCATCTGCTATTCACCTCCACCCCTTAACTGTATCCACCTATCACTCCCCAAGCTTGCCACGCCCCCACCTCTCATTTTCAGCTTTCTCCCCCCTGAAGAAGGGTCCTGACCCAATACATCATCTGTCCATTCCCTCCACAGATGCTGTCTGAGCTGCTGAGTTCCTCCAGCACTTTGTTTTTTTGCTCAAGATTCCAGCATCTGCAGTTTCTTGTATCCATTTTATTGCTTCCTGATAATCCTGAATCATGAAAGAGAATGAAAATCTCTTGTTTATATCAATAAGGTATTTTTAAAATTATAGGATTACTCTCAGCCAAGTTGCTTAATTGAAGAATGATTAATGGAGTGTAAATTGCAAGGTAATAATCCTCAGTCCAAACTGTAATATATTAGCTGAGTAACTGAATGACTTTAAATTGGATAGTAAAATATGGAACTATAATTTATGATATACACAATAGTCTAAACAAATGCCAATTAAAAAAAATCTATCCTGTAAGAAATTTGGCTATGCATCGAATGTTTATAAATTGTTTTGCTTTAACATACCAATGTATCTGCAGGTTTTAAAATGCTGCTCCTCAGTAGCTCTGATATATGTGTATCATCTCTAGTCTTATTCGGTAGTATTTGAGTCCACATTCATGGTTAAGAAATGGAACTTAATCCATCCATTCAAATTACATGCTGATCATCTTGAGCAAGGAGGTCAGTCTTTTCCCACTTTCCTTCCTGTGGCATTATCTTGGAGTGTAGTTATAATTAGGCTTCTCAACATTGGTACTTGTGTAAGCAATGTCTAGTTGTTCTGTAGTGAGTGACTTTTCAGATGGCTGATGCAACCCAAGCATGAAATGAAAAGTTCATATTTTTTATCTATGAAAGTAGCCTTGCCAACACTTGAAGCTCAATACCATCAAAGAAAGAAAAGTTTGTTAGATCATTTCCTCTGCCACCCCAACAGTGGTGCATTGTGGCTAACGTATGTAAAAAAAAAAACTACAGAAAACATTGTTCAACATTTCTCACTTGAGTAACTCCTGCCAACAAAAATAGAACTAGAATAGCAATGCAAATATCTCCAAGTTCCACCACACTTATGTGGAAATTGCTGCCTTTGTTGCTGGGTCAATGTGCCTAGAATTTGCTTTGCAATATTTATGGAAACACCACAGCACAGAGATTAAACAGTTTGAGAAGAAGCACAACCACGTATTGAAATACATTGAGATTATTTATACAACAAAAAAGCAAAGAACTCCTCCCCTCTCCACCACATCCCCATCCCCCTCCACCCACTGATTTCTATCTCTGCTATAAGCCAGTTCACTGCCCCCATCCTGATTCCATCCACTTCCCACCTACCCGCTCAATTGACTAGATCACGTCCCCATCTGATTCTCACAGCCCATAACTCCTTTGATGGCTTCCCGGGATCAGCTTTCTAATTATACTCCAACCTCAATAGTCCTTCTGTTTACCACCTAACCTCCATCTCCACCTTTCCATCTTCCTCCTCTTTCGCTATCTATCTATCAACCCATAGTCCTCAGTCTACCTATCACCCACTGGTTCCTGTTTGAACCCTTTCCCCCCCATCTCTTCATGTTACCTTCCCTCTTCACTCTCAGTCCTGATGCAGGGTCTTGACACAAAACGTCGACAATTCCATTCCCTGCTGCTTGACCTACTGAATTCCTCCAGCAATTTCATTATTTGTGTTTGATTCATCTATTTGGGTAAATATTTAGCCTAATTACATTATGAAAATTATTGATATTTTAAATTGTACAGTGTACTAATTAAAAGATGATAGGAAAGTATCAGTAAAATATTTTGAACATTTGTTATTTTCAGCACATACAAAGGACATGCCATTCACCTGTGAAACATGCGGCAAGTCTTTCAAACGCAGTATGTCTTTGAAAGTCCATTCTCTTCAACATTCAGGAGAAAAACCTTTCAAATGTGAGGTATGCAAATATGCTTTTTTGAGGATGTTATTGTCTTTTATGAACAGGGTTTTCAGATGTTTGTTGCACAAAGATACAAAAATTTGGTTCTCTGATGCACATTTTTGTCCTCGCTGGAGTATCTAATTTTACGGGTAAATTTGTTTCTCATTAGCAATTTATTTAGTACAGTTATTTATGAAGTTTCACAATTAGCTCCCTCCATAACCCCTCTCTCCTCCCTACCCCCTTCCTCTCCCTCTATCCCCCTGCTCTCCCACTTCTCCCCGTTCCACATCCCTCTCTATCCTCCTGCTCCCCCACTCCTCACCTCCCCCCATCTCATCCCCGAACAATGAAAATCGCAATATATTTTTAAATGAAATTCTCAATGAAAATCGCATTTTTTTCTTTAAAATAACCCAAAGACAATATTAGCTGTTAATGAAAACGGGATAATTTGATTAAAAGGGAATTTTTTTTTTTTTTTTGAATAACATCAATGTCAATGAAAATCATGATTTAAAAAAAATTATATTCGGGGTCCATTTGTGACATCATTGTGATGTTGAACACGACTGACAGGGAGGGGGAGGGCAAGTGGAAAAGTGTTTTTTGTAAAGTTTAAAATGTCAATAACTTGTAAAAGATAGCATCAATCTGAACAAAACTTGTCATGGCATATCACAGGACAATGGTGAGAAATTGTAACGTTATCGTATACCGTTTTTGTGCAAATATAGGTACAATGTACAATCACATATAGGTACAGGTTTTAGACACACTCACACTCACTTCCCCCAACGCAACCCCTTTTCACCACTCACTCGTTCCCCCAATGCAATATTCCACCACTCACCAATAGCCCTCAACTGATTTTGCCTTGTAGGAGGTGATTGCATTCAGGCCCCGCCACAGCTGCCGAACATCGGAACATCCTCCAGCTTGGAGCAGAAGTCCCTTTTGGCCTTTTTGATGACCTTACTAAGGTTGTATCTGGTCTTAGACAATAGGTGCAGGAGTAGGCCATTCGGCCCTTCAAGCCAGCGCCGGCATTCAATGTGATCATGGCTGATCATCCCCAATCAGTACCCCGTTCCTGCCTTCTCCCCATATCCCCTGACTGTGATTTTTAAGAGCCCTATCTAGCTCACTCTTGAAAGCATTCAGAGAACCTGCCTCCTTGTAGTCCTCAGTATCTTCAGACATGAATGCCCGGTGTCTGGACTTCAGAAGAGTGCGGATCTCATAGTTCATCCAAGGTTTCTGATTGGGAAACACTTGGAAGGTTTTTGTTGGGATGCAGTACTCCACGCATTTCTTTATGAAGTCTGTAACTACAGTGGCGTATTCATTCAGGACCATTGCCGAGTCCCTGAACATTGCCCAGTCTACAGACTCCAAACAGTCCTGGAGTTGTACCTCTGTACGCTGGCCAGTAGGATAGGGGGGAGTGGGGGCCGAAGTATTCTCCGCTTCAGTCTTACTTGTAGTCCTGCCCGACGGCCACGTTTCCGTACTCCATGGAGCCTCCCTCGGTGGTAGAAGGTAGAGTACTTACGGGTCTCCGCAAGGTAAGGGAATCCCCTGAGATTGGGGACTCCCTTACAGTCGGCACCTCCAGCTCCTGTGCTGCTGGGGGATCCTGCCCGACGGCTTCGATTCTGGAGTCCATGAAGGCCTCCCCGGTGTTTGCAGGTAAGGTTCTTGCTATACCTGCGCTCCTCCACGAGGTTGGGGATTCCCCTCTGAACAGGGATTCCCTTACCGTTGCTAACATCGGGAGTTCTCAGTAGCGCTAATGCATTTAAACGCGTTAGCAGCTTGCTACTTACAGCGTTGATATCAGTGGATTCTCTAATGCAGGTGAGTTTAAAAATACTGTATTTTACTATTTTTCGTTGTGCCGTTCGCAAAATGTTGCCGCAGGTAGGCGCCATCTTAGGATCTATATCTTAGTAGATAGATATAGATTAGATAGATATGCAAAGCTGTCCTTCACCACCCAGGTGCGAGTTGCAAGGTTGTAAATTTAGAACTAAAAGACTAGCAGGTTTCACAAATTCAACGGGTATTGTCAACCACCAAGGTCATTTTTTAAAATTTGACTGACGGGTGACAGCTGTGCTGGGTAGTTGCTGCACGAGGCAATAACGAATGCTCGCGTCAAGGACAGAGTTACGGTTGAGTTCTTCAAGTGTTTCTCGTATCTTTGTATCATGGATAGAATTGTCAAGGCTGAAGAATCTGCATATTTGATGGTTACCAGTGGGTTGATAAAGCTCTCAATGTCTTTTCTCTAAGTTTCCCATTAGGACGCAGCCTTCAGCTGTCTGCCAAACTGTTTCTTTTGCTTGATTTACCTCTAACCGAAACTGAAACTAGTCCATTGCAGGTTGGTGTCAATCAAGCCTGTGTTATTCTTTATCTTTCTCATTATATTGCTGCACCTTGCATCCAACAACCATCCTACTGATGCAGGGCTAATCATTGTCAACTGATTCAGCAAAGCATGAGAGTGAATGAGCCTAGCATTTAACGACAGCAAACTAAAGGCCCTCTACCAACCTCTCCATATTTTTTTGTTATAAAATATACTTTATTCATAATAAGTTCGAAGATGTGTAATTCAGAACGTCAAAGTCAACACTTACATAACAAATCATCTGATTTCCATTACACGGTATTAGCATACCATCAGTTATCATTAATTTATAACATTGTAATAAATATTTTATGGGATTCTAACACAAATTTCAATTAATTTGTTTGCAATGACAAGAGGCCCCTACACTGTGACCCTTCCCCATATAGTTCTTGCAGTGGCTGCACCCAGCATTAGCAAAATCCTTAAGACATAGTCCTGGAAGGAGTTATTCATTGCGTTAATAGTTTTCCAGCATCAGTTGACAATTGTCTCTGATTGTATCCCCACAGCAGCTCATATAGCACAGATTTGGTATTATGGCATTCTGCCAAATGAGTTTGACAGACTGAAGAAGGGTTCCAACCTGAAATGTCACCTATCCATGTTCTCCTACATTTTGAGTCCGTCTTCTTGGGGAACCACTGCACAGGATCCACAATTTCCTATTCCCACAGTACTCTGGCAACATTTCATGTAGTCTGCAGTGTTGCAGATTTGCAATCAACATTTTCCTCTAGGTTAAGCAATCTACCTGGGTCCATCCTTCACAACATCGGTAACAGATAAAATATCAATACAGAGTGTCACAATGAGGTAGATGGGAGGTCTGGACCACACTCTAGCTGGTGAGGGGATGGTTCAGTTGCCTGATAACAGCTGGGAAAAAACTGTCCCTGAATCTGGGGGTATGTGTTTTCAAGTTTCTGTACCTCTTGCCTGAAGGGAGAGGGTCTAGGGTGAGACTCTGTCTCATCATTATTTGATATCCAGCCTAATACAGTGGTGTTGTCAGCAAACATGCAAATTGAGTTGGTTTGGTATTTGGCTGCATAGTCATGAGTGTATAAGGAGTATAGTAGGGGTCTGAGAATGTATCCTTGCATGGCACCCATGTTGAGGAATATTGTAGAGGATGATTTGCCACCTGTCCTTGCTGATTGTTGGTCAGGAAGTCAAAGATCCATTGGCAGTGGAGAGAGCTGACTCCCAAATTCCACTAGTTTGGTGATGTGATTGGTTAGGATATTGGTATTGAGAGCAGAGCTGTAGTCTATGAGTAGGAGTCTGGCGTAGGTGTCCTTCTAATCAAGGTGTCCCAGGGATTAGAGTAAGGCCAGGGAGATAGCACCAGCTGTGGACCTGTTGTGGCAGTAGGCAAACTGCAGTGGATCATGGCTGCTTGGTAAGCTGGATTAATGTGTGCCATAACCAGCCTCTCAAAGCACTTCATGATGCCAAGGCGACTGGATGGTGGTCATTAAAGCAAGTCATATATGATTCAATTTGGTCATGTATGTTTAGATGAAAATGTATATACATCAAACACTGTTGAAAAATGAACAGAACTAAATTAGATACTGGAAATTGATCCCAGAATATAACTACATAATTACAATTATTGCACAACTTGATATAATAATAATAATAATACATTTTATTTATGGGCGCCTTTCAAGAGTCTCAAGGACACCTTACAGAGGAAAAACATGTAAGGGGAATGAGATAAATAGTAGAGACATGACTAGTACACAAAGTAAAGACAGAATTCAATACAAAACACAATATGAGGCAATTAATGCACAGATGAAAAGGGAGGGGGACGTGGGGCTAAGGATAGGCAGAGGTGAAGAGATGGGTCTTGAGGCGGGACTGGAAGATGGTGAGGGACACGGAATTGCGGATCAGTTGGGGGAGGGAGTTCCAGAGCCTGGGAGCTGCCCTGGAGAAGGCTCTGTCCCCAAAACTGCGGAGGTTGGACTTGTGGATGGAGAGGAGACCGGCTGATGTGGATCTGAGGGATCATGAGGGTTGGTAGGGGGAGATGAGGTCAGTGAGATATGGGGGGCGCAGATGGTGGAGGGCTTTGTAGGTGAGGATCAGGATTTTGTAGTTGATCCGGTGGGAGATGGGAAGCCAGTGAAGTTGTTTGAGGACTGGAGTGATGTGATGCCAGGATTTGGTGTGGGTGATGAGTCAGGATGCTGCATTCTGGACCAGTTGGAGTCGGTTGATGTAGGTGGACCTGATGCCAAGGAGAAGTGAGTTGCAGTAGTCCAGTCGGGAGGAGATGAAGGCATGGATGAGTCTTTCAGCAGCGGGAGGTGTGAGAGAGGGTCTGAGTTTGGCGATGTTGCGCAGATGAAAGAAGGAGGTTTTAATGACATGGCGGATGTGAGGCTCAAGGGAGAGGGTGGAATCAAAGATCACGCCAAGGTTGCGAGCCTGGGGAGATGGGGAGACAGTGGTGCCGTCGATGGTGAGAGTGGGGTTATTGATTTTGCTGAGTGTGGCTTTGGAGCCTATGAGGAGGAATTCTGTCTTATCGCTGTTGAGTTTGAGGAAACTATGCTGCATCCAGGTTTTTATAGCTGACAAACAGGAGTTGATATGGGAGAGGGGGGGGTTGTGGGGGGATTTGGTGCTGAGGTAGATCTGGGTGTCGTCAGCGTAACAGTGGAAGTCCAGGTTGAAGTGGCGGAGTATCTGACCAAGGGGGAGGATGTAGATGATGAAGAGGAGGGGGCCGAGTACGGAGCCTTGGGGAACGCCTTGAGTGACTGTGGCTGTAGCAGAGGTGTGGTTGTGGAAAGAGATGAAGTGGGATCTGTTGGAAAGGTAAGAACGGAGCCAGCTGAGTGCAGAGCCTTCAATGCCGAGGTCTTTGAGTCTGGTGAGCAGGATGTTATGGTTCACTGTATCGAAGGCTGCGCTCAGGTCGAGGAGGATGAGGATGTTGAGGGAACCAGTGTCAGCAGAGGTGAGGAGGTCATTGAGGACTTTGAGGAGAGCAGTTTCTGTGCTATGGAGGGGGCGAAAGCCTGATTGGAGGGGTTCAAGTAGGTTATACGCAAGGAGGTGGGAATGAAGTTGCGACGCAACGATACGCTCCAGGGTTTTTGAAAGATATATCATATGGTATTAATTTACATAATAATTTACATGAAAACAAGCCATTAGGCCCAACTTGTCCGTGCTACCCAAGATAGCCATCTAAGGTTCCATTTATTCCCGTTCAGTGTTGTTATTATATCTTCTTCAATCAGATAAAATAACATGTAAAACATTGCCTTTTATATCTTTACCCTCTCATTTAAATGTATGCCACTAGTTTTTGATTGCGTTTCCTCAGAAAAATGACTGTGTGCACTCACCTTACGTTTTTATGCACCTTTATAAAGTTGCTGCTCAATCTCCTTCGCTCCAAGGAATAATCCTTACTTGCCCAGTCCCTCCTTATTACTCGGGCCCTAGAGCACTGGCAACATTCTCCTAAATCATCTTTGCACACCTTTTTAACTTAATTAAGACTTTCCACAATAGAACTACCAAAACTGTGCACAATACTCCAGACACAACTCCACCAACTTCTTGTACAACTGCAACATAAAGCACCTATTCCTATACTCTGGGTCCTGATTGATGAAAAAATGAAACTACAAAACCTGATAATTTTCTAAATTGTAAATCTTCTAAATTGATTGCTTCAAAATACTATAATTTTGAAGGGATCATAAAACTTGAATTATAATTTACAATTATTGAATGTGAAATATTCAAATCTTAAAACTGATTAATCTTTTCTTTTCAGAACTGTGATGAAAGATTTCAATACAAGTATCAGCTCCGCTCTCACATGAGTATTCATATTGGTCATAAACAATTTATGTGCCAGTGGTGTGGCAAGGATTTCAACATGAAACAGTATTTTGATGAGCACATGAAGACTCACACTGGTAAGCATTTGCTTCTGTGCCTGAAGTTTTATATCTGTTTCTAATCAGAATATTTATTTCAACGTGCTTCCTATGAAATTTAATGTCAACATGACGAATATGTGAGTATTTCAAAGGGAGCCAGCTTCTTCCAAAAAAAATTCTACTGGGGGACAAATTACATTTAATTTGCGTCATGCGAATTAGTGGCATCAAATTCTGTTTCTTTGGTGGACGTATTCTGAACTTGGCAAGAACAAAGTCTAATGATATAAAAAATGTCTTAATTTCTAATTAAATTATAAATAAGCAGAACATGGTGCTGCTGCTGTACGACTGAAATTTAAACTTGGCGCTAGAATTTTCTTTTTGCAACAGAATTGATTTTGTTCTTAAGACAAACAAATCAGTTGGCAAAAACTAGACAATATTTAAAATTACGCTAAGGCCACATGATGTCTTTGATAATTTGAATACGAAGATTATGAGAAGATATTAGGATGTGAAAAGTTAATTTCTCCATGTATCATGTCATCATTTTGCGGAGCATCTATTTGCTTTAGGCCCATTCTTAGTCACGTGTATGACCAAAAGTATGAATAATTGTGGAATACATCAATTCTAATTCTGAAAGCATTACAGGTATAGTGTTGTACTGCATATATGATTCTTTTTTTTAAGTTTATCAAGTGAAATATTTGTTATGCTGATAATGTTTGTTTAGGGTCAGAGGTCAAATATGACTGGTCACGTGTGTGTGACTTCACACGGAAGCATTTTTCTCATCTCAGTTTTATCTTACAAACTCTTGTGAATTTAAAAAAGCTAGAATGTTCATTTCTTTAGCAGACATGCATTATAGTTCTGTAGGTAGGAAAATAGCAATGAATAAGATTAATCTCTTACAAGAATTTTCTAATGTATTACTTTATGTGATGCCATTTGGTAACGTGTGTGACATTTTGGTTCGCTTTCCAAAGAATGGCCCTTTACAGCATTTAGAGTACTTTTTCAATGATTTTTCTGATCCCATACCATCGGAGCCAGGTTGAGAAATCAAATTATGATATTACAAGGATGTCCTGGACCAGCTCATTTTTCCTCACCCTATTTTTCCACAAAGCAGAAAAGTCCAGTGAAAGAATTAAATGGAAAAGTTGATTTCCATATGGTCGCCCCTGCTTAATAAGCAGTCCAAATTTTGTGGGGAAATATCAGCATTTCCCTCTGTGACTACCAGCAATGTTTTAGTCAGCGGTTTTTAACTGGTGGATCACTCTCCAGTTTGGACCCGGCATAGGGAATGGTTCCCATTCATTTCAGTTGAGGAAAATGACTGAAATTATAGGGTAAGCATTAGTTAATGTAGACTATTTAAATGATGTAATTGTAAACTAAATTTATCTGAAGAAACATTCAAAAACTATTAAAACTAACTAGAGCAGGTAAAAGCAGCGCCAATTGATGCAATTGCCTTCAATAAGGAGAATGAACGATGTTACTTTGCAATTAGTGATGTAAACATAATCAAATACAGATAACAGTATAATCTTAATTCTTTTTCAATTTAACGGCTAAACAGGTGTGGAAAGGTTCAGTCCCAAGATTGGTATTGCATGAAGTGGTGAAAGAACCAACATGAGGGGGCTATTGTTACATTTGGCCACCACATCATCCTTCTCAAAGATTAGGTTCTATCTTCACACAATAGAAGTCCTCCATTTTGGTCTTCTTGGGAGATTGGAGACTACTGTGTTCTTTGTTTCAATGAAACATGGCTCACCCTGCTATAGAACCCGTGTTTTTTTCCATTTATCCTATGGACCATACAGAATCTGCAGGCAAGGGAAAGGCAGCAATGTTTGCTTTTTGCTTTGTGGTGCACTGATGTAATAGTCTTACTTCCATTCCTCTCCCCAACCTGTTTATAAATGTTGATGTTATTGTGTAGGAAGGAACTGCAGATGCTGGTTTAAAATGAAGAGAGACACAAAAAGATGGAGTAACTCAGCGGGGCAGGCAGCATCTCTGGAGAGAAGGAATGGGTGGCGTTTAAGGTCGAGACCTTTCTTCAGACTGAAAGTCACGGGAAAGGGAAATGAGGGATATAGACGATGATGTAGAGAGATATACAAAAAAGTATTGGCCAGATTAACAACAACGATGCAATGAAGTACAGGAAAAAAATCGAGAAACTTGTGTCATGGTGTTAGGACAATAGCCTCGCCCTTAACGTTACAAATATGAAAGAGTTATTAATTCAAGGAAGTGAAGGGGAACACAACCCTGTCCTCATCAATGGACCTACTGTAGTTATGGTCGACTGCATCTCGATCCTAGGCATCCACGTCACCAGTAACCTGCACAATCTAATCAAGAATGCACATCAGCATTTTACTTTCTTAAGCGACTGAGAAGATTCAGAAACATTCGAAGGAATCACAAAGATTCTTGGACTTCTTCAGATTCACTACAGAAAGTATTTGAATGGGATGATCGCACCCCGATCAGCCTGCGTGCAGCCAACAACAAAGATGAAATATTTAAATATTGGTTTGTGTAACCCAACTCTCTAATTTGCTTCTCAGGTGAAAAGCCATTTATTTGTGAAATCTGCGGAAAAAGTTTCACAAGCAGACCAAACATGAAGCGCCATCGCAGAACCCACACGGGAGAGAAACCATACCCTTGTGATGTTTGTGGCCAACGTTTCCGATTCTCCAACATGTTGAAAGCTCACAAAGAGAAGTGTTTCCGAGTCACCAGTCCAGTCAATTTCCCTCCCAATGTTACCACTGCCTCTGTCGCCATGACAACCACTTCTTCGCCTCCACCAGTCAACATAAGCTCGCACAGTTCTCTTCCTCCACGACCAATGCCCCATCCACTTTCTCATCTACATCTTCATCCCCATCACCATACACTTTCAATTCCTACTGTTGCTCACCTTCCACCACCACCCGCCCTCTTCAATGTTGAAGGTGTGAATCACAGATGTCAAAACGAGATCACTTTCCTGCAACATATTTCTGAAAAAAATACTGCTGCTGGTGGAAGCCACCATCATTGAGAACTCAATATTTTTACTTTCCACTTAGCGGCGCTGAAGGTTCGGTGATTCTCCTGTTAACTGTGCACTAAGCAGCAAAAGACTGAGTAATCATGGTGAACTACAAAGATTATTTTTATTAAATTTTAATGTACTTATTCCAAATATACAACTAGCCCACTGAACAGCAAATCATGTTTTAGTTAATAATTCCATAGTGTAAAATAACTGAGCTGTCCTTGTACAGTGAACTAAGGGCTTAACCTTTTTAATTCAGATGTAACCAGTTTTGTCACTTCATATCTGTTGTTAAGATATGTATTTTTATCTTGGATTATATTATTTGCATTAAGAAAATATGCTTATTCTTTTGCATTGATTAAATATTGTGGGAAATTTTAATCCTTTAAATTAAATAATCTCATTCTCTTGTGTTGTATAAGAGAATTATATTATCACTGTGCTGCAATGATTTTTGAAGCTAACAATTAAGACTGGTAAATGTCTAGTCTAACCTGTCCATTTGAAGCATTATGGAGAAGTTCTGTTAATACATGTTTTTTATTTTACTAAAAAAAATTCTATATGTTTATGTAGAAAATCTAGAAGCAATTCTAAGATACAAATGTATGTCATTACGCATTGTAATAATTATATTTTTGTTCTTGTAGCTGTTATATACATAAAATTCAGTTTTACAAATATTTAGCATATTTATTCCAAAAAATGTCAGTTAACAATTTGTGTGTATTTTGCCAATGTCCACATTTTATGCAGCACAAGTCTATACATGCATTCTTTGCAACTACTGTAATTCATATATACAGAGTACAAAACAAATTGGGGAAAAGATACTTTAGAGCTATATTTGATGTCATTGATTATAGCACTGGTCTTTTTTACGTTATTGTACATTCGTGGTTCCAAGGACATGGGACTGCATTATGTTTCATAGAGCAATAGAGAGAACCTCTTGTGTTAATAAGGTTTTAATCGTTTCATTTAATATCTATTGAGAAAATGCGGACAGCAACTCTGGAGAACATGGATATACAAAATTTTGGGTCTGAACCATTCTTCAGACCCAGAACCAGGGGCCACAGTCTTAGAATAAAGGGGAGGCCATTTAAGACTGAGGTGAGAAAAAACATTTTCACCCAGAGACTTGTGAATTTGTGGAATTCCCTGCCACAGAGGGCAGTGGAGGCCAAATCACTGGATGGATTTAAGAGGGAGTTAGATAGAGCTCTAGGGGCTAGTGGAATCAAGGGATTTGGGGAGAAGGCAGGCACAGGTTATTGATTGGGGACGATCAGCCATGATCATAATGAATGGCGGTGCTGGCTCGAATGGCCTCCTCCTGCACCTATTTTCTATGTGTCTAAGTGATCAGATTATTTTTTGACCAAGATGATCATTGCCATGTACTTCTGTGGTATGCCATCTATCAGCCTGTACCTGAATGTTGACTGAGTCTTTCTGCATGCAGGCATGGACTGTTCATTATGTCCAGTGCTCTCAAACATTTCTTGAAACCATGAATTGAGTTGGCTGGAGATAGGCTTCTATGGTGTGTGTATATGAAGAGAAAGCCAAGGTGGATCATGTAATCAGCGCTTCAGTGATCGTAGTTGCAAATGTTTTGGTCTTTTCTTTAGCTTCTTGGACAGTCCGCAAGATCGAGGATGATATGCTGCAGCTCTAGATTTTGACAGAAGATAGATACAAAATCTGCATCAGCAATTCCTTCCTACACTCTAGGTTTTGAGATGGCTAATGAGGCCATTGTAAGGACACAGACTCTTCAACAGATGTACTCTGTGGTAGATGAATGTATAGTCTGCCACGTGCGCAGGGTATCTGTATGCTTGCAAAGTTTGGACGTGTGATTCTTAATGTCATCCTGAATGCTGAAACAACATTTTGAATGGTTATGGAGCAGAGGTACCCCAAGACTTTATGGGGTTGCTGTAGTTTCTTAAGGAGGCTTAGAGTGTGTATTATTGTCCTTCCATTTGCATGGGAATCTCTTCTTGTAATTGAGCATCCTGTAATTGACCATATAGAGGGTTGCAGTGTCAGGAATGCAAAAAGTGGCTTAGTTGGATAACGAGAACACACCGTGCTGATGTAACTCAGCAGGCCAGTTTGAAGATGAATCCTGACCCAAAACATCATCTCTCCATGTTGTCCTGAGATGCTGCCTGGCCAGCACTTTGTCTTCTCGGCAAGATTCCAACACCTGCAGTTCCTTGTATTTTGACAATTACTAGAATCGAATACTGGGGATGTTGGCTATGGTAAAGACACTGATGATGGTTTGCTTGTCTTTCCCTTAATGTTGCAGGATTTTATGAAGGGAGATAGGTATTGTTCCAGTGCTTTGACATACAGCTATATGTAATCCTGGTCTCAAAACATAAAAAACAGACTTTATTGTAGTTTGCTATCTGGCAGATCAGAGATCTTGATTTTCAGAAACACTTTTGCTGATGCATTGAGGTGGATGTATATGTCGTGTATTTTTACCCAGCAATGTCTCTCACATATGGGAAGTCGTCCACGTTTCTCATCATCTCAATGAGAAACTTTTTTTTTCAAAGGGTAGTATTGTGTAAAACGTATAGGCTGGCCGAGGACAATTGTCTTGTGCATATTCTCGTGCTTCAATGAATGTGTTGACCATGGCTTGCAGATTGGTCTCTGACCATGTGCAAATGCAAGTATCATCTCCAAACGGTAGCTTGATTTCTAAAATTCAGTCAACCTTGGTATTGGTCTGTAGTCTGTGACTTGAAAGCATCCAAGTAGTTATCAGCTCCAGTCCCACAAGAGGTTTGTGGGAAGTGAGATATAACTTTGCTGCAGGAACAAGTGACAATTATGTTAGGAAATTGATGCAGCCTTGTTCGGCACCAGTCTTTGTTGACAATGTTCTTGTGGACCCAATGATTAATCTCACGACTTGCATGCCTTCATGAGCAGCTAAATTTGAGGGTGGTGTTCCATAGTCTCTTCCAGTTGGAGTTAAAGCCTTTGATGAAATTAAAAAAGACCATGTGCAGTGGTTGGTTCTGCTTCCTGCAATTTTCTGTGAGTTGACTTGTAATGAAGATCAAATCCAATGTGCCTTTGGATGGAAGGAATCAATACAGTGAGTTAAGAAGTTGCTGTTCAGCCACTGGGAGGAAACAATCGAGGAAGACCCCATTGATTACTTCCCTTTTAGTGTACAGGGAGACCATATTATTGTTATCATGGTCAGACGTCTCCATTTTTGAAAATGAACTGATTTCAACATCTCTGAAGTTCCCAAGAATATACTCCTCTTCCCTAATGTGTGAGCTATGGATTTGTGCCTGAAGCTCGTTACTATTTGGATACCATCTCCTCCTGAGGCCTTGTTATTTTTGAGTCTTCCCAACTTCTTGTCAGTCAGGAATGGCAGCAATGTTGAGCCAGATAAACCACTATAAGATGGAGCCAAATGCACCTCAGTAAAGATCTCAAGGGCAGAATCACAGTTGATTAGTCTAGGCTGTTCCTTCCAGCGGACATTAACTAATCCCTCCCTACACCCACATGCTGGGCCTGCCATCACTGGGGAAGGAAATGTTCTGAAAGCCACCTCGTTAAATATCTCATTAGATGAGGTTTTGTGTTGTCATTTGTACCAAGGTACAATGAAATTATTTTTTTGCATGCAGTATAGTAAATTATTACTATACATAAAAACAATTCCAGATTAAGTATAATGCGTATAGAAATAGCCCACTGAGACGATAGTCGCCAGAATTTGGTGCCATTTTCAAAGTCAATGGTTGCTTCAAGTGCTGCTAGCCATAAAGGCCTATTATTCTAGCTGAGTTACAGGGTCAGCCTGACCAAGTAAAGGCGTAGGTGTGCTCTACCGCTCCATGCCGCTGCAGGCCCTGTCCAGTAATCAGACTCTGTCTCTTGGAGTGGCGCCCGATCCAATCAAACCCGGTTCTTCAGGGCCTCTAGCCGTTGCCTCAATCCAGATCGGCCAGCAAACTGTCGACCCGCTCCACGCCCAGCCACCATTCAGCCCTTGTGCTCCAGGTGCTCCTCCCGCAGCTGACCTTGAGGGCGCCAAAGGTATGACCCCAGATCCTCTTACTGGCCCTTTGTTCATGCGTCGGCCACCATCTTGACGCTCTCCAGTCCTCTAGGACGAGCAGGGGCTGGGCTCACCTGGCAGAGCCGCTGCCTCACAGCATCAGAGACCCCAGATTCAATCCTGGCCTTGACTGCTATCTGTGTGGAGTTTGCATGTTCTCCCTGTGCCCACATGGGTTTGTAGGTTGATTGGCCTCTAAATTGCCCCGAGTGGGCCTAGTGGATGGTCAGCATGGACTCTGTGGGTCGAAGTGCCTCTTTCGATGCTAAACGTAAACTAAACTAAATGCAAGCTGTGATGTATCTCTAAAAGAAATCTCTAAGATGTATTGGGTCAAAAGAAAAGCACAAAATCTAGTAAAAATTTGTTGATTCTCTTCTGAAAATCTACTTGATTGTTTTATTAATATCTGAGAGACCACATCAAGGACAACCAAATTCCTCTACATTTTTTAATACAATATTCTTTTTTTCGATTTCTTCGTCATTGTCAGATCACCAGAGATAACTTTAGCCTCTAACAGCATCCTCATTCTCAACTTTAGCTTGTCCTTTAATTTAGCACATTTAAAAATATGCTTTGCGAGTCCTTTGGTAATATGGCTATGAATAATCCTGACATTGTTACCATCTGATCCCAATACACATACCATTCATATCATAATGCGTCATAATGCATCTCTGTGCCTTCCTGTTCAATGAATGCTTTCATTTTTGAGTTTGGATGCCTTTTTATATTATATTATGGTTTCTTCAAAAATCATCAAACCTTTTCTTCTGAGGAAAAATCAATGTCAAATCACATTTATTTCACTAACCTTTCAGTAAAAGTTCAATAAGAGATTAAGATGGACAGGATTCACGATGACTGTGAATGGATTTGGAACTGGCTTGTAGAAGACAGAGGGTTATGTTGGAGGGAGATATTCTGGCAGGAGTTCTATGACCAGTGGAGTTAATAATAATGATAATAATGCCATTTTATTGTCACTATACACATGTACAATTAGATTAAAAGCAGCTCCTACTCAGTGCAGACATGTAATTAATCAAAAAACAAAGACAAAAACAAAGGGGGGGGGGATAAGGTACACAGTTCTGCGGCGCTATATACATATCTATAAAAAGACAATGGATGAATAGAGTGAATAAATAGGATTCCTATATACAATTACAGTACAAATTACAGTAGGTGGATAGATGGAAGTCCGGGGGTTTGGCTGTGAAGTCAATACATGTATGAGTTCAGGGAGGTTATGGCTTTTGGAAAGCAACTCTTTTTGAATCTGTTTGTCCTTGTTCTGATTCACCTATAGCGCCTCCCTGAGGGCAGCAATCGAACAGGCCAAACGCAGGATGAGAGCTGTCCTTGATGATGTTCTTCGCCCTGCTGAGGCAGCGGGAGACGTATATGTCCATCAGAGAGGGGAGAGGGCAGCCAGTGATCTTCTGTGCTGCCCTAACTACCCTCTGAAGCCTCTCCCTGTCTGCCATGGTGCAGCTGCCATACCATGCTGTAATGCAGTATGTCAGCAGGCTCTCAATGGACGAGCGGTAGAAGGTCAGCAGCAGATTGGAGTCCAGGTTGTGCTTCCTGAGGACCCTCAGGAAGTGCAGCCGCTGCTGAGTTTTCTTGATAACCGCCGTGATGTTGTCTGTCCAGGAGATGTCAGCGGAGATGAGGACGCCAAGAAGCCGGAAGGTGTTGACCCTCTCCACACACTCGCCGTTGATGTATAGGGGGGCTAAGTCAGTGCTGTGCCTCCTGAAGTCGACAATGAGCTCTTTTGTTTTCTTGGTGTTCGGAGCCAGGTTGTTTTCTGAGCACCAGGTTGTCAACCTCAGGACTTCCCCTCTGTAGGCTGCTCGTCTCCCCTTGAGATGAGTCCGACTACTGTAGTGTCGTCAGCAAACTTGACGATGCGGTTGTTGTTGTGGGCCGGACTACAGTCGTGGGTGTAGAGACAGTATAGGAGGGGGCTTAGCACACAGCCCTGTGGGGAGCTGGTACTCAACATGCGAGTGGAGGAGAGGTGGGGGCCGAGACTCACAGTCTGGAGCCGGTTGGTGAGAAAGTCCATTATCCAGGCACATGTGAGAGTGGGGAGGCCAAGAGTGACCAGTTTGTCGATGAGAATGTCCGAAATGATAGTATTGAAAGCTGAGCTGTAATCCACAAAGAGCATCCGGACGTAGCTCTGCCCCTGCTCGAGGTGGCTCAGCACACCGTGGAGAGCTATGGTGATGGCGTCTTCTGTGGATCTGTTTGTGCGATAGGATTGGTGAGGTTCGAAGTCTGGAGGGAGATAGTCCTTGATGTGCTGGAAGACCAATCTCTCAAAGCACTTCATGATTACCGGAGTGAGGGCCACGGGACGGTAGTCATTAAGGCTGGTGATGGGAGACTTCTTCAGCACTGGGATGATTGTGGCTGATTTTAGGCAGGATGGGATAACTGCCTGGTCCAGGGAGAGGTTGAAGATTCTGGTGAAGATGACGGTGAGCTAGTGGGCACACACTTTGAGCACCTTACCAGGTACTCCGTCTGGGCCGGAAGCCTTCTTGGGGTTCACTGCCAGGAGCACCCGTCTGACATCGTGCTCCCTTACAGTGAGTGGAGTAGTACAGGAGCCAGGTAAGGGTGGGAGCAGGGCTGTAGCAGATGAGTGCTGCTGTTGTGATGTTTCAAAGCGGGAAAAGAAGCAATTTAGCTTCTCTGCCAGCGGCGCACTCGGGTCTTCTGTCATTGTGGCACAGCCTCTGTAGTTTGTGATGTCTTGTATGCCCCGCCATACCTTCCGTGTATTATTGCTGGACAAGTGGGACTCTATGCTCCTCTTTTGGTCCGCCTTGGCTTTTTTTATTCCACTTTTCAGATCGGCTCGAGCAGCCCTGTACAGAGCACTGTCACCTGACCCGAAGGCAGCATCGCGGGCTCTGAGGAGTGTGCGGACCTGGCTGGACATCCAGGGTTTCTGGTTTGGGAAAACCCGTATGTTTTTGTCTACAGTCACATTTCCGATGCAGAACTTGATATAGTCCAGTACCGTTCCTGTGAATGTTTCCAGATCCTGATGTTCAAATATGTCCCACAGGGATCTGTGCTGGGACCTCTGCCGTTTGGAATATATATAAATGACTTGGACGTAAATGTAGATGGGTTGGTGAGTAAGTTTGCTGACGACACCAAAATTAGAGTTGCAGTAGACTGAGGAAGGCTGTCAGAAGAAACAGCAGGTTATAGATCAGCTGCAGATATGGGTGGAAAAATGACAGACGGCGTTTAATCTGAGCAAGTGTGAGGTGATGCACTTTGGGAGGTTGAATGTAAAGAGAGGGCATACAGTTCCCAGCGAGACCCTCAACAGCATTGTGGTGTAGAGGGATCTTGGAGTCCAGGTTTGTAGCACACATTAGCTGGCAGTATAAATAGATAAGGTAGTAAAGAAGGCGTATGGTATGCTTGCTTTCACTGCTAGGGACATTGAGTATAAGAGTTAGGAAGTCATGATGCAGCTCTATAGGACTTTGGATAGACTGCATTTGGAGTATTACTTGCATATCTGGTCACCCCATTGCAGGAAAGATGTGAAGGCTGGAGAGCGTGCAGGAGAGTTTTACCAGAATGCTGCTTGGAAAGGAGAGGTTGGATATACTTGGATTGTTTTCACTGGAACTACTGAGGTTGAGAAGTATATACAATTATGAGATGCATAGACAGAACCTTTTTCCCAGGGTGGAAATGTCCAACACTAGAGGGCATAGCTATGAGGTGAGGGAGGAATGGAGATATGCGGAGCAGGTTTTTTTGGGTTTTTTTGCAAAGAGTGGTGAGGGCCTGGAATGCATTGCCAGGGATGATGATGGAGGCAGATATGAAAGTGGTGTTTCAGAGGCTTTTGGATATGCACATGGAAGTGCAGGGAATAGAGGGATATTGATCATGTACAGACAGATGAGATCAGTTTAACTTGGCATTATATTTGGCCCAAATGGAGGCCAAAGGGCCATTTCATGTATTGTACTGTTCTATGTTCTGAACCATTAGAGGCAAATTAAAACTCAATCTTTGAAATGTTACAATTTATATTATGAAGAGTGCTGGAGTACCTCAGCGGGTCAGGTAACATTTCGGTTTGGGACCCTTCATGCTGTGATGAGAACTTCAATTCGGCATGCGTTGAACTTCTTTAATTAGGCATAGCTTACCAATGGAGCAATAAAATATAGACATAAGGAGCTGCATTTGCTGGTTTACCAAAAATGACACAAAGTGCTGGGGAATCTCAGCGAGTCAGGCAGAACTCTGAAGTACATGGATAGACAATAGGTGTAGGAGTAGGCCATTCGGCCCTTTGAGCCAGCACCGCCATTCAATGTGATCATGGCTGATCATCCCCAATCAGTACTCCGTTCCTGCCTTCTCCCCATATCCCCTGACTCCGCTATCTAGCTCTCTCTTGAAAGTATCCAGAGAGCTGCCCTCTGAGGCGACATTTTGGGTCGAGAGCATTCAAACTGCATTACTCCAGCACTTTGTGCCCTTTTTTATAAACAAGCATCTGCAATTCTTTAATAATGTGTCAATAATTTACACACATTTATAAGGCTATTCATGAATATTGTGAAATTATCAAGTCTGTCAAGTGATATGAGAAAAATCTGCATTGAAAGGTTTTATATAACTTAGAAGTTTTTTCAATGAAAGCTAGAAAGGAGGGATAAAGAAACTTTGCTTTCTGACCACATCAGATATAAAAAACTGGGAATGTGGCTTGAAAGTTAAAGTATCTCTCAGAAGATAAGATTTGCTTGCATTGTGATGAAGAAAGTTCCAGCTGCTTCCATTTGGAAAACAATAACACTTTTTATTAAAGCAAGCTTTTTATGAACTCAAGCAAGAGTTAATGTATTAAATGTAATAAATATTCATAATTGTTTATAAATCTGAAGAAAGATTTTAAGTTGGAAAAATGTTTTAGTATTAGTTTCATTTTGTAATTTTGGCACTTTTTTTGGGGGGAAATGACAGAGGTTTTCATTCTACCATATACTCTTTCTTGAGTTTTAGAATCAATTATGTGTGGGAAGGAACTGCAGATGCTGTTTTAAACCCCAGCATCTCAGATCTTAGCACCTAGTCTTTCCATCACCTTTGGAAACTTTTAATGCTGTTTATCAACATGAGGACCAAGGTTGTGCCAATGAAAGTCAGGGAAGCCATTATGAGACTGATAAACAAGAATGAAACTGTTAGAGACATGAGCCAAACTTCAGCCTTACCAAAATCAACTGTTAGGAACATAATTAAGAAGAGGGTGAACACTGGTGAGCTTACTAGTCACAACGGGATTGGCAGGCCTTGGAAGACCTCCACAACTGATGACAGAAGAATTATTTCTAAAATGAAGAAAAATCCCCAAACACATGTCCAACAGATCAGAAACACTTCAGGAGTTGGGTGTGGATTTGTCACTGACCACTGTCCGCAGATGAATTAATGAACAGAAATACAAAGACTACACTGGTTAGCCACAAAAATAGGGTGGCCAGGTTACAGTTTGCCAAGAAGTACTTAAAAGAGCGACCACAGTTCTCGAAAAAGGTATTGTGGTCTGATGAAACGAAGATTAACTTATATCAGAGTGATGGCAAGAGCAAAGTCTGGAGGAGAGAAGGAACTGCCCAAGATCCAAAGCATAACTTGTCACACACCGTGATTAAGATCCAAAGACTTTATTAATATTACAGCATAAGTAACTTCATCTTTGCACGATACTCTAAAAGTGTGAGAGAAAGGGCCGGCTGGCTTTCTATTAAACTAGTGGGCGTAGCTACAAAGTATGACTCATAACATGAGTCACTGATCTACATCTTCCCTCTTAAAGAATTAAATGTCACTACAAAACCATTAACTAAATAAGGTATGCATAGCAATTGATAATAAGCTGGAGGAAAGTCAAACATAGACCGGGTACTTCACGGTGGGCTTGCAGACACGACCAGCATGTGTGAGATAAAGACCATCCCCGTTGTCCCCCACCGGGGACAGAGCCGGTGGCTTCACAGGTGGCTTTGGAGGGGGCATCGCTACTAGCAATGCAGCCGCTCCAGAAGTGGGTTATTGTGCTTGTGTAGGCGAATTAATGCCGCTGGACACGGACGAAAGTACACTTGTATGGTCCGGGTAATACAGAGGTGGAGCTGGCTCATTCACAGACAGGATATGAGCGTGGCTCAGAAGCAGTTCCAGAAATTACACCGATACGGTCATGGCCTTTGACCAGCACTGACCAAATATGAGAGTGGCTTAGAAGCAGTTCCAGAAATTACATTGATACGGTCATGTCCTTTGTCAGTCTGCAAATGAACCACCTGCCCCCTGGTTAATGGTGGCAGTGGCCTATTTGTTTTGTCATACCACTGTTTTTGTTGTAACCTGGACTGGACTTCCGATGGTGGAACCACCTGTTGGATCAATGCCTGATCCGCCACAGGCACCGTGGCTCGGGTATGCCTCGGCAATAAACGTTGAGTAGGTGAACCCAAAATAGGGTCGCAGGAGATGCTGTGTAAGTTGAGTAGATCCAGGAACACGTCCGAATTAGTTCTGTACGAACTGTTTGGCACTCTTGACAGCCCGCTCAGCTAGTCCATTCGACTGTGGATATACAGGGTTGCTGGTGATGTGGTGAAAACTCCAGCATGCAGCAAACTCCTTGAAGTGTTGGCTTGTAAATTGACTGCCGTTATCAGGTAACAGTATGCACAGAGATCCGTGGTCTGCAAAATGGTGAGCAAGCTTCAAAACTATCCCGCGAGAAGTGAGGCTGCTAAGAAAATCAATGTCAAACCATCCTGAATACGAATCGATAAATACCAGGTACTGCTTGCCATGCCACTCAAACATGTCAGTTGCCAGTGTAGATCACAGGAGTGCAGGAGCCGGATGTGAAAGAAGTGGTTGCTTTTGTTGATGAGGTGCCAAGCTGTTACACACTGCACAGGACGCCACATTCTCGGTGATGTATTCGGCTATGCAGGCTAGTAAAACATGTTTCTTGCCCATTGGACGGTAGCTTCAGTGCCTGTGTGCCCTGCGTGGACAGCGTTAAAATACTTGCTGTAGAGCGAAGCAGTGACCACAGCCTTGTGTCCTTTTACAATAATGCCATCCTGCAGCACTAGCTCATCACGGACGGCAAAGAAAGGCCAAACTGGCAGCAGAACGTTGTAGTGTTTGTCTGGCCAGCCGGGCTTAATGACGGAGGCAAGCGATCGTAAAGTACTGTCACCAGCAGTGTGGGCAACCAAGTCCTCCATACAGGACGAGGGAATAAAAGACACAGTCATTACGACAAAGTCATCATCCGTTGAGAACGGACCCTCGCAGGTCTTCCGGGGTGCATGCGAGAGAGTGTCAGCCAGGTGCATATCCTTACCACGTTTGTAGATCAGAACAATGTCATTTTTTAAGCTGCAGCTGCATCCGCTGTAGGCGCCCTGGAGAGGCATATATAGGTTTGTTAAAGATGGTAGATAAGAGGTTGGTGGTCAGTTTCAATCGTGACCGCTTGTCCGAAGATAAAGTCGTTAAATTTCATGCAGGCAAAAACAACCGCTACCCGTCATTTTGAAGACATGCTGTGCGTATTCCGTGTTGTGAGGCATCACAAGTCAGTGAGACCGGTCGTTTAGGATCAAAATAAGCGAGGGTAGGAGCACAAGACATCTGCTGCTTAAGAGTGTCGAATTCCCTCTGATTTTGCTCGTGCCAGGTCCAAGCAGTGTCTTTGTGTATAAGCTGGCGCAACGGGGCTGATATTTCACTGAAGTCTGGAATAAATTTGCTCAAGTAGTTAACCATGCCAAGGAATCTCTGCAGACCAAGCACGTCTGTGGGTGCTGGGAGCTCATTGATAGCACTGGTTTTCGCCGAATCAGTTTTTAGGCCGTCTTTAGCAAAGATTATACAGGAGCAAGATAGACCACTGCTACGAAATCCAATGGGCTGACGTGTAGTACGGATCAGAACGTCACGGAACGTCACTTCCGCCATTTTAGGAATAAGTCCCCGATCTCCATTCTGCCTCTCACAGTTTAAGCCACATCAGTCCATTGGATTTTTCAATTTATCTTATTCTCTTAGCCTTCATTGTTAGACTATTATTATCTTTGTTTATAATAAATAAGGTGCACCTATAAAAAAATAAAAAGGGAAACTGCGTATAAAATGAGCAACAATGCGCAATGAAAGGTCTCTGGACCATATGAATTCCTATGATCTTTTGTTTAATCAGTGTTGTGGGGGAACGGTATGTGTGTGTTTCTGTGTGTGAGTGGCAAGATAGAGATAATAGATTTCAAAGTTCCTCATGGATCAGAAGCAACTTTGATTTAAAGCAACTCATGATGTACATAAGCCATAAAGGCAATTATATTTGCCTTTATATTTTGCTATAAGATATAAGGAACATAAGCCAATATATTTGCCTATATTTATATTATATATGATACACACACACACACACACATATATAAATGTGATATTGATGTATATAATTATATAACACATACATATTTCTCTAGTTTTCTTATATATATATATATAATCACACACACACACATATATATATATATATATATATATAATGTGTATATATGTGTGATATATATGTATATAAATATATAACACACACATATGTATGTTTCTCTAGTTTCTCTGTGATCTCCCAATTTTGTTGAACTTTTTTTTCTTTCATTCAACCTCTCTGAAATCCTAATATTATGAATAAATAAAAATGAACACATGCCAAGATATTTTTTCATTCTATATTAGTGTAAAGAAATATTGTGTATACATACCTACATTGATGGAGAAGTGCGAGCATTAGACATGAAAACTGCATTGCTACCATAGTTTAGTTTTTAATTTAACATATATTTGAGGGAAATCTACGTATATTTGAGGGAAATGAGTTACCGTATTTCCCGGCAATGAAGACGCACCACCATTTGAGTTGCTAAATTTTGAAAAAATGATGGCGGGACAGAATCGAGGGTTTGGTTTATTCCAGGGATCCGCAGCCTTTTTTGTCTAGGGGCCAGGACCCTCCGGGACTAGCTGCAGTTCCCAGGTCACCTGCGAGCCCCGGGTCTAGCTGCAGTTCCTCTGTCCGGGCCCGGCAGCCGCTTGCAGCCACCCGAGCTCTGGGTGAGTTTTTAAATGTGAATATCTCATAACTAAACATTTGTGGGTTAGCAGTGTATTGCATCAATCCACTCATTTTTAAATTGTTCTACAACAAATTTCATAAGCAAGGATAACACTTTTTATTTCTGTCATTTATGGTAAGATTTACATAATTTATTGTTTTATGTGTGAGATATACAGGGTGTTCAGAACAAAGACGGCAGTTCTTTGACAAGTACTCCGTAGTTCCCTATAGGAGATCTTATCAACAAGTATTCTGGACCCACTGTCAACATCTGAAATTATAGTAAAATATATAGAATTAACTTATAAGAACAAATCTGATTATAACTGCAGAATGGATGATATGTCACTTAATTGCAATTGTTTTCAGGGGTGGGGAGAGACATGTATATTGAAGATGCATTTTTCCTCTAGTAGGTCAATTTATGCCTACTGAATATATTCTGTATTCATGCCTACTATATTCTGTTGTTCTGAAGCAAAGCAAGAATTTAAATGTCCTATCTGGGACACATGACAATAAACTCTCTTGACTTGACTTGATTTATCTTAAATGTAGAAGAGCTTACAATACCATGCATGCCTTCCGACAAGAACAAAACCAAAAATGTACAGCAGTGTAAAAATTGATACCTTTACTATTGTTAAAGAAGAAACTGCAGATGCTGGAATATCGAAGGTAGACAAAAATGCTCCAGTATTTTTGTCTACCTTTATTATTGTGCTAAGTCTAGATCTATAAAAGAAGACTTTCTAATAACTTGCTCATGTACCAAAAAAATGTCTTATATAATATAATACATTGTCGGGATCATAAGAATAGATTTATATATGTTACAGTCATCATATATTGGGAAGGAAATTAAGGCTTTAATGTGTGCTCCTCGTGGCATGTCGTTGTTCCCTATAACTCTATTTATCATGTATTTTAAACACCATTGATCCGTGTACATTGTGTATATATATATTTTTTTTAAATAATTTTATTTATTAGTAGTGTACATTACAATAATATGCCAAAAATAACATAATACATTTCCTGTACCACTTCATATTTTAAACTTTAAAAAGCAGAAAAGTAAAGAGAGTGAAATAGGATAGTAAGTGTGTGTGAAAGAGTGATCAAAAGAGACCCTTAGACACGAAATATTCGAAAAAGAATTAAAAAGTAAGCCATAGAAAAAGAAAAAGAGAAAGAAAACAGAAGATATATTAAAAGTAAAAAAAGAGATAAAAGGGATATACCAACATTGTGTATATTTAATAGCATTTATCGTGTATTTTCATTATATTTTTAAACACCATTAATCCGTGTACATTGTGTATATTTAACACAATTTATCCTGTATTTTAAACATTATTTCAAACCGGCTTAAACACAAGCCGGTTCGGGATCTCCGCTGCTTGGAGGTCCTGAATCGGCCGCCTCTTACCGGAGACCGGGGCTTCATGATGTTATAGGCCGCGAGCCGGCGCTGTTCTCCAGCGAGGAATCCCAGACTCCAGGAGGGAAAGTGCACGCTGTCCCCACGACTAGAAGCTCCACACACCACGGCTTCAGAGTGTTATAGTCCGCGGGCCAGCGATCAGAGCAATTCTTCTGGCGACCACCGGTTCTGCGATCTGAGCTATAGGAAGAGATTTGCCTCAAGACAGAAAGTTCTAATTTGTTCTTACCTTTCGTTTTTAGTGGGGAACCTGACGAAAGACTGCTATAAAGTGCTGGAATCGCTTACATTGGCGATTCGAGCACGATAGCAGAATGGCTCGGTACACATGTAGATTTGGGCGCCATGACAGCCGCGCATTAAAAAAAACCCCAAATATCTATGATTCCCAAAATGGCGCGCCACAAATTACCCATGAGCCCATGACCGTACTACAGCTTTTTCGTCGAGTGGTTTATCTTGCTCCTCTATAATCTTTGGTCTTTAGTAAACACATGGCCTATGTATTTCACCTAACTTACCCTGAATTTGCATTTTTGAGGATTTAGCTTGAGGTTGATGGCCTTGGATCCAGTATCTTCGCCAGATTAGCATCGTGTTCTTCGACAGTTCGTCCCGCAACGAGGATGTCATCCACCACAATAGAGCATGGGTAACCTGCAAACAACTGCTCCTTAGTTTGTTTAAATACTTCACTAGCAGAGCTTATGCCAAAGGGCATGTGAAGAAATCTGTAACGCCCGAACGATGTGCTGAAAGTGGTTAACTTGGAGAAGTTGTGTTCCCGTGAAATCTGCCAGAATGAACTCTTGGCATCTAGTACTGTGAATACAGCCATCTGCACTGCAATCTCATCCACAGTGCGCATGGGATAGTGAGGTAGTTTAATGGATGTGTTTAAGTCCTTAGGATTGATACAAATCCGTATTTCGTCTTTATTCTTCTTCATTGTCACGACCATGGTGGAAACCCAATCCGAGCAATCACACCTAGAGACACCATCCTATTGAGTTCACTTTGAACACGGTCCTGCATAGCATGGGGATGAGCTGGACGAACAACTGGAATTACCTCAGAGTCAATGGTAATTGTGTACCTAACAGGCAACTTGCCCAGCTTGTCAAACAAAATTTTGTATTGTGCCAGGATTTGGTGGCTAAAGTCACAGGCTGTAGTCAGATGACAAATAGAAGGGCTGAAAGAGACAAGTCCCATGTTTTGACATGCGTTGGCACCCAGTAAAGACGGCTCATTCTCCCGAACAGCATAGAAACTCAGGTTGTGGACACGTGAGTTAAGAGAGCAAAGTAACTCAACTTGACCGATAGGGTGCACTGGACCTCCTGCAAATGGGAGAAGGGAGGCAGCCGTAGGAGCAAAAGTAACTGTTTTTCGTAACTTTTAAAACACAGCTAGACAAATGACATTGCATCTTGCGCCGTTGTCCACTTTCAGATAAAAGTTCTTGCCTTTAACAAGCAAAGCGACCTTGGGGTCTAGTTGTTTATGCATTAAAGCAGACAAGGAATATACATCGGTCAAAACCTTTGTCAGCAGCCTGCAAATCCATGGGAGCTGGTTGAGAGCATTCTGAAAGCACATTTTCATGGCCAAGTGAATTAACAGATTGTCTGGTTTGAACTCTTGCTACGTGAACGACAGCATCTGAAGAAATGTTTTCTTTTGTTGCAAAATTGACATAATTTTCCATACGCAGGGCAACGGTCACAAACAGCAGGATGTGAACCCCCACATTAAAGTAATTGTCTATTAATCTCACAATAGAGTTGTCGGGCACTTAAGGAGAACGGCGAGAGATTTGATAAGACATACCAGCAACATTAATTTCATGACCTGCAGAGTGTCCTAAAACTTTTGCATGAGAGTCAGCCATTTCAGCAATGCGACAGCGGTTTTCAGCAGTCTCTAGAGTAAGCTCAGCATCTCGCAGTAACTCGTCGCGTAATTTATCATTGCGGACACCATAGACCAAACGGTCACGGACTAGGCTATCACATACAGTGGCTTGCAAAAGTATTCATACCCCTTGAACTTTTCCACATTTTGTCACGTTACAACCACAAACGTAAATGTATTTTATTGGGATTTTATGTGATAGACCAACACAAAGTGGCGCATAATTGTGAAGTGGAAGGAAAATGATACATGGTTTTCAAATTTTTTTACAAATAAAAAACTGAAAAGTGGCGTGCAAAAGTATTCAGCCCCCCTAAGTCAATACTTTGTAGAACCACCTTTCGCTGCAATTACAGCTGCAAGTCTTTTGTTGTATGTCTCTACCAGCGTTGCACATCTAGACACTGAAATTTTTGCCCATTCTTCTTTGCAAAATAGCTCAAGCTCAGTCAGATTGGATGGAGAGCGTCTGTGAACAGCAATTTTCAAGTCTTGCCAGAGATTCTCAATTGGATTTAGGTCTGGACTTTGACTGGGCCATTCTAACACATGGATATGCTTTGATCTAAACCATTCCATTGTAGTTCTGGCTGTATGTTTAGGGTCGTTGTCCTGCTGGAAGTTGAACCTCCGCCCCAGTCTCAAGTCTTTTGCAGACTCTTAACAGGTTTTCTTCCAAGATTGCCCTGTATTTGGCTCCATCCAACTTCCCATCAACTCTGACCAGCTTCCCTGTCCCTGCTGAAGAAAAGCATCCTCACAGCATGATGCTGCCACCACCATGTTTCACAGTGGGGATGGTGTGTTCAGGGTGATGTGCAGTGTTAGTTTTCCGCCACACATAGCTTTTTGCATTTAGGCCAAAAACTTCAATTTTGGTCTCATCTGACCAGTGCACCTTCCTCCACATGTTTGCTGTGTCCCCCACATGGCTTGTGGCAAACTGCAAACAGGACTTCTTATGGCTTTTTTTCAACAATGGCTTTCTTCTTGCCACTCTTCCGTAAAGGCCCGATTTGTGGAGTGCACGACTAATAGTTGGCCTGTGGCCAGATTCTCCCACCTGAGCTGTGGATCTTTGCAGCTCCTCCAGAGTTACCATGGGCCTCTTGGCTGCTTCTCTGATCAATGCTCTCCTTGCCTGGCCTGTCAGTTTAGGTGGACGGCTATGTCTTGGTAGGTTTGCGATTGTGCCATACTCTTTCCATTTTCGGATGATGGATTGAACAGTGCTCCGTGAGATGTTCAAAGCTTGGGATATTTTTTTATAACCTAACCCAACTTTAAACTTCTCCACAACTTTATCCCTGGCCTGTCTGATGTGTTCCTTGTGCTTCATGATGCTGTTTGTTCACTAATGTTCTCTAACAAACCTTTGAGGCATTCACAGAACAGCTGTATTTATACTGAGATTAAATTACACACAAGTGGACTCTATTTACTAATTAGGTTACTTCTGAAGGCAATTGGTTGCACTGGATTTTATTTAGGGTTATCAGAGTAAAGGGAACAGACGTATTACAGGTAACCCATTCCACCTCTTCCGTTTTTCTGTGTTTTTTTATTTGTAACTTTCTACCCTCTTTCTCTCTCTTTCTATAAAAAATAAAAACACTAGAAGCAGAAGTAATTGATAATTGAAAATTTTAATAATGTACGGCAATGTATATGAAAAGTATGTTTACTATAATATGTAACTATACTTTATAATATGTCTACTTCTAATAAAAATATTTAAAAAAAAAAAAAAAAGAATAAAGGTGGCTGAATACTTTTGCACGCCACACTTTTCAGTTTTTTATTTGTAAAAAAATGTGAAAACCATGTATCATTTTCCATCCACTTCACAATTATGCGCCACTTTCTGTTGGTCTATCACATAAAATCCCAATAAAATACATTTACGTTTGTGGTTGTAACGTGCCAAAATGTGGAAAAGTTCAAGGGGTATGAATACTTTTGCAAGTCACTGTATATCCCTGAAATCGCACCGATTGGCAATGTGCTTCAACGCACTGACATAGTTAGTACGTAATTCACATAACTGTCGGAATTTGCATAGTAGGCAGTCAGCGTCTCAGATAGATTCAGCAGGAGCAATCTGGACACCAGTCGGGTCAAACCTAGCTGGTTCATAATGAAATCTTCTGGCACGTTGAGCAGTTTCTGTGCCTGCCAGATTAAGAAGAATTGATGCCCAAACACTGGGAGCAGCAGTGAGGTGAGCCGCTTCAATCTAAATTGAGAAATAATAATAATAATAATAATAAAAATTTTTATTTATGGGCGCCTTTCAAGAATCTCAAGGACACCTTACAAAAATTTAGCAGGTAGATGAAAAACATGTAAGGGGAATGAAATAAATAGTAGAGACATGACTAGTACACAAAGTAAAGACAGAATACAATTCAAAACACAATATGAGGCCATTAATACACAGATGAAAAGGGAGGGGGACATGGGGCTAAGGATAGGCAGAGGTGAAGAGATGGGTCTTGAGGCGGGACTGGAAGATGGTGTGGGACATGGAATTGCGGATCAGTTGGGGGAGGGAGTTCCAGAGACTGGGAGCTGCCCTGGAGAAGGCTCTGTCCACAAAACTGCGGAGGTTGGACTTGTGGATGGAGAGGAGACCGGCTGATGTGGATCTAAGGGACCGTGAGGGTTGGTCGGGGGAGAGGAGGTCAGTGAGATATGGGGGTGCCAGATGGTGGAGGGCTTTGTAGGTGAGGATCAGGATTTTGTAGGTGATCCGGTGGGAGATGGGAAGCCAGTGAAGTTGTTTGAGGACTGGAGTGATGTGATGCCAGGATTTGGTGTGGGTGATGAGTCGGGCGGCTGCGTTCTGGACCAGTTGGAGTCGTTTGATGTAGGTGGAGCTGATGCCAAGGAGAAGTGAGTTGCAATAGTCCAGTCGGGAGGAGATGAAGGCATGAATGAGTCTTTCAGCAGCGGGAGGTGTGAGAGAGGGTCTGAGTTTGGCGATGTTGCGGAGATGAAAGGAGGAGGTTTTAATGACATGGCGGATGTGAGGCTCAAGGGAGAGGGTGGAATCAAAGATCACGCCAAGGTTGCGGGCCTTGGGAGATGGGGAGACAGTGGTGCCGTCGATGGTGAGAGGGGTTATTGATTTTGCTGAGTGTGGCTTTGGAGCCTATGAGGAGGAATTCTGTCTTATCGCGGTTGAGTTTGAGGAAGTTATGTGGCATCCAGGTTTTTAAATCTGTGAAGCAGGAGTAGATATGGGAGGTCGGGGTTTGTGGGGGGATTTGGTGCCGAGGTAGATCTGGGTGTCATCGGCGTAACAGGTTGAAGTGGCGGGGTATCTGACCAAGAGAAAACTTCGGGGGGGAAAAAGTGCTCCGATTGCGGGGCCTAGGTACTCGCGGTAAAGTGAAGCCGCGGTCTCAATTAATAAGCGGCCGATTCGCGATCGCGGAGCCGCGGATCATCTCCGCGGGCGGGGGGGGGGGGAGGCTGTACATAGTGCCGTCTGTAGCGGTCGTTTACAGACCCCGAGAACAGGAGAACAATGGAGGGATATCGATCGCTCTTTACCGCGAGTACCTAGGCCCCGCGGTCGGAGCACTTTTTCCTGGTAAGTTTTCGCAGGCAGCTCCGAGATTATTTGTTAAAGACTTATTACTCTACAACACGCTGGCATTAGTGACAATGTTTAATTGACTGTGTTATAGTTTAGGCCCTCAATTTCATGGATGAATGAATGAATGAGTAAGTGAGTGAGTGAATGAATGAATAAGGTATGAATGAATGAATGAATGTATTCACATTATATTAAATTAATTAAAGTCCATACAGATAGATTTTCATAAATTCAGACTTTAGTCTTACCTTTCAGTTAGAGTTGATTCATGGGGGCCTTCTTTGTGTTCCAGCACATCAGCAGGGACTTTGAAGGCTTTCTTGCACTTTAATCCACTTTGCAGCACTTTCTTCAGCCTTTTTAATGCTTTTCCCACTAAATACAATTACCTGCTGCAAGTTTCCACGACAGTTATTCCACAGAACAACACATCGGAATCTCCAGTAAAACAGGCATCTGTGGAGCCCCCTCAGCCATTTTGTGTGCTAGCCTGAAACAAAGCGCGTGATTGGCCAACTGGCAGACAACTCAATGTTAAACGTGCTTTGATTGGACTAAAAAATTCCCGACATTTAATTTAATTTAATAAAAAATGTGCAAGTCTTCTTCATATCGAGTTTCAGGGGTGATTTATATAAATATTTTTACACAATATGTGAAAATGTCATGTAGTTTGGTGACTTGGGTCACGAAACTGCAGAATAAAGCTCCTCGGCCCACAGCCTAAAGGGGAGGGGGGGGGGGGGGGGAATCCAATATTTTTCTAACAACTGTTTTAAGCAAACTAGTCTATAGTTCCCTGAACATATTCTATTTCTCCCTTTTTATGTAGATATTTGCTTCTTGCGTTTGATATATCCTTTTTCTATTTTAAAGGCACATTTCATTACTCACCAGAATGATGTCTGGATGAGGTATTATTAGCTACAGGGAGAGATTGGACAGACCTGTAATGTTTTCTCGGGTAAGCCGTAAGTTCACAGGAGACCTGACAAAAGTATATAAAATTATGAGAGGCATAAATAGGGTAGACAGTCAGAACCATTTTCCCAGGATAGAAAAATCAAATACTAGAGGGCATAGCTTCAAGGTGCGAGAGACAAAGTTTAAAGAACTTGTGCAGGACAAGTTATTTCAGAGAGGGTGGTGAGTGCCTGGAATGTGATGCAGGGGTGATGGTTGAGGCAGATACAATAGTAGCATTTAAGAGAGTTTTGGATAGGTATATGGATATGCAGGGAATTGATGGATATGGATTACATGCAGGCTGATAACAGTTGGTCTTAGCATATTCGACACAGATATTGTGGGCTGAAGGCCCTGCTCTTGTGCTGTGCAGGTCTGTGTTCTATATCATCGCCATCCTGTTTCCTGGTAGATACTGAACTGAAATAATGGTATAATATTTCTGGCACCTCGTTATCAGTTTAGTTTATTGTCACGTGTGCCGAGGTACAGTGAAAAGCTTTGGTTGCGTGCTAACCAGTCAGTGTAAAGACTATACATTACAATCAAACCATTTACAGTGTACAGATACATGATAAGGGAATAACATTTAGTGCAAGGTAAAGCCAGTAAAGTCCGATCAAAGATAGTCTGAGGGTCACCATTGAGGTAGATGGTAGTTCAGGACTGCTCTATAGTTGTGGTAGGATGTTTCAGTTGCCTGATTACAGATGGGAAGAAACTATAATTTTCACACTTCTTTTCCTTTGGCCCGATGCGAGAGGGGCGAAGAGGGAGTAGCCAGGCTGCTACGCGTCCTTGATTATGCCGAGGTATAAATGGAGTCAATGGAAGGGAGATTGGTGTGCGTGATGGTCTGGGCTGCGTCCACAATTCACTGCAATTTCTTGCGGTTTTAGATGGAGCTGTTCCCAAACCAAGCTGTGATTTTAATCATTGTCCAGTGTATGCATTCATGACTCTGTTCACATCCCAATCTTATTTATTTGACGTGTTCGTAAATTATTTTGCCAGTTTGATTTGTCCCTTGATAATTTAATTTCATATTGCCTCCTTGCCTTCCCAATTCTTTCTTATCTCACTATCTTCTGATATCTATGTATACCTTTGTCTCAGTCCACAATTGTTTCTTTGTCTTGGTTCATCCATAGTCTCATAAGAGTTTTACTTGTTCTTTTCTTGAGCAGAGTACATCCTTCCGACACCCTATTGAAAACTGGTTTCAATCCTATACCATTGTCATGCCACTTTGTTGTTTGTCAATGTTGTGGCCAGTTTTGAAAACCAAAGAAAATTCCACATGTTGTATATTTGAAATAAACACACCACAAAGCATTTCCAGCATTTTAAGATTCAAATTTGTTTCCCGTTTTATCTTTCCAAATACCCATCTGGGCCTTTCACAAGTAATTTTCATCAGTTTGTTTTTTATCATACCTAGGCCCATTTTATCATCAAGTAACAAAAAAGTTGTGTTTTCATGTGCTTAATATTAATGATTGAAAAAATTAACTAAAAATGAAAATCAAATCTCTTGCAGCCAATAAATAACCGTTTAAATATATTTTAATTTTCTTTTAAAATGTCTGGAATTTAAAAAAAAATTGTGATTATTTTGAATAATTATTAAGATTTAGAAATTTCATAAACATTTAAGTTGGTTGCTAATTTGAATATCTAGTTTCTAAAATAACTTAACAACACATGCTATATATCTGATCTTATGTTGGTGCACTTTAATGAATATTATGTACATGGGCTGATACACTGATATCAGAAACTGAAGATAGACACAAAATGCAGGAGTAAATCAGCGGGTCAGGCAGCATCACTGGAGAAAATAGATGACGTTTCAGGTTGAGACCCTTCCTCAGTCCTAGAGTGAGGGAGAGGAAAACTAGAGGGATAAAAAGGTACAGAACAAATCAGAGCAGGCACCCATGACCAAAAAAGGACCACATTGGCCCTTTGTTGACTGCAGAATAGGTGATAACGAAGGGATACAAACAGTGAAACTAGCAGGACAACCAGGGTGGGAGAGGGACGGAGAAAGAGGGATTGCAAAGGTTACTTGAAATTGGAGAAATCAATATTCATACTGCTGTGTTATAGGCAGCCTAAGCGAAATATGATGTGCTATTCCTCCAATTTGCATTGTGGCCTCATGACAGTGGAGGAGGCCCAGGACAGAAAAGTCAGAATAGGAAGGGGTTTAAAATGTTTGGCAATCCGGAGATCACCTAGGTCAAGGCGGGCTGAGCGTAGGTGTTCGGCGAAATGATCACCCGGTCTTTGCTTGGTCCTGTCGATATATAGACGTCCACACCGAGAACAACGGATACAGTAGATGAGGTTGAACGAGGTGCAAGTGAACCTGAAGTTTTGTTGTGACCACAAAATGGATGTGTAGGAAATAAAAACAAGAATTTCTATTTAAAATATTTAAACTCGTTTTCACATTTAAGAATATGTGTACTGTGGCCTTAAATCATGCACTTCCAATAAACCTGGTGTTCTATTAGTAGAATTATGGACCATACTGATGTTAAGTGTAGAGTGAACCTTCCTCATTTGTATGACCTCCATAATTAGACATTTCTATACCATGGAATTCATGAAAAGACATGCCTCTTTTTTTTAGTTTGTGTGCAAGGCTTGGAATTTGCTGACGAGGCCAGCACTTTCCGTCCATTTGATACAATACGATATGATAGAACTTTATTGCAGGAGGGAAATTGGTCTGCCATCAGTCATAAAACACAGCAAGATATGTTCCTAATTTTCTTCAAGAAGCTTGGATGGTTATCGGAAATTACAGAGCCTTGATCAGTTAGACTGAGGAAATTGACAAAGGCAATCGGACTCTTATTTTTGTCGGGTGCCCCTAATAAGATGGCCATCATCTCGTTAGGTTTCCATGGTGTATACATTTGGATTAAAGCTGGCCGCGCCGGTTGTCCAGCAGCGACTGGTGCCATTGCCATTGGGTTAGGAACCATATACGGACTGGATTCTGCCATGGTACTCTTTCCCTAAACTGACTTTGGTCACAATCAGTATCCAGTGATCTTTCATGTTTTCTTGCAGGCCCATCCTCTAACCCCCATTCATATTGACCACCGTCTTCCTCTGAAGTCTCATCCGATGAATAATCCCTTTTGCTACTAACAATACTCCTCGTTGGTAATGTTTTTTTATTTGCCGTTTTTCTCTCCTACTGAGGGTTAGTGAGGGAGTTGGGACTGGGAAACTCTCGGGGCATCCCCCTGTCTGGGACCTAGTTCGTCCGGAGATGTGGTCGGTAAACAGTCTTTTTTCTCTTTGCTCTGGGAGGGGTTGCGCTACTGGTGCCTGATCCTGTTCCTGGTAATTTGGGGTAAAGGCCTAATATGCCTGTTTGGGCAGCGGGTTGTGGTGCTGGTGGAACTTGAACCGGGGTCTGATAGGGAGGTGGGGGTGCACTAGGGACCACATTCCAATCATTTTCCCATCCCTCATCGTCTCCCCCTGTCAACTGAAGGCCAATCATTGAACTGCACAGTTCTGTTTTACCTTTCTTAGATGCTCCTGCCCGTTTGTTTTTAGTCTTATCTTTCTCATATTCTTTCTCTCTCTCTCTCCTGTTGCTTATTCTTTTCGTGTGCACACTCTCGTTTCAATACCTCAACGGGTTTTGGGATCCCTCCGTCGGTTAGTGTAATATCTAATTTAACCACATTATCTTGCCAACTGGCCAGAATAGTTTTATCTCGTTCCTCCTCACACCACTTTCACCATAATTCAATCAATTTCTTACTCGCATTTCTTTTCCATTTTAATTCTTGGGCTTGTTTTACCAATCTGGATTTCTAGAACCGCCCAGGGGCCATTGTTCGTTACCCAATTTCTGATTTAATGTCCCTGATAATTCTCGGAATTGCTGAGAACTTTCGGGATATTTGTCATGTAAAATCTGCAATGGGCTGCTAGGATTCTTGGTGTTATCTAAGTGGTTACCCATCTTAATTCACTTATCACAGTTAATATATTTATCACACATATTCACAACCAATTTATTCCATACGCAGTCTTACTTATCCCGTACTAGTTGACTGCTCGCAAACTTATCCTTACAACAGTATAATAATGACTTTAACGTTTTACTATTTCTTATTTAGCAACCGTGACTTGTCACTGAATCCAAATTCAATTGTTTTTAACTACGTCCCGCCATTTCAAATGGTCGAGATTAATTTAGCACTGTCGGTATTTAGCCGACCCTGTTCCCAATTATCTAATTATTACTGATCATTCCAAATGACCAGTATGTTTTAGTATTGCCGGTGTTTAATCGACAGGATCCAGTTCAATCGTCAGTTACCATTGGTCATTCCCAATGACCGAGTCTTGCTATTCCAAATGGCCGAGTCTTTCTAAAAGTCTATCTTACCAATCAACAAGGTTGGCAAGGTTAAACTCACCTGATTCTGTCAGGATCCAGTTCAACACAAGAACGAAGGGTCGACTACGCAGAGATATACGGAGAAGAGGAAAATAGAGTGGTGTTTAACTACTCACTCTGTTTGGTCAATTCCTCTGGTCCGATCAGTGCGCAGTTTGACTCTTACTTTCGTTCCTCGAGTTGTCAGTGAACCGTCTGAACCCTCATCCTCATTGCCAAATGTTAAACTGAGTTCCTTTGTCAGTCCAATTCAAGAAATCTTGATTCAAACTCTTGTTGCTGTTGAAATCGATTCTTTATTCTGACAGCACTGGATAATTCTTTAAACCTTCCAACACAGAGCTGGAGACTCTGGGGCAGGTCCAAAGAGCTAATAACTTTGGTACAAACTTAACACATTATATAGGTATTAGACAATTATGGTACAGAAGGTGTGGCAAACTATTAACCAATCATTATGGTTTACCATACATTAGCTTATTTGCATTAACCAATCAACTAAATCCTTTCCAGTGATTGACAACACATGTAGTCACATGATTTTCCCTTTTCTGGCTTCTTTACAACCCTTGCTCCCTCTGTGGTTTTCTTTACCCTCTTCGCTCAAAATTATTTTATTTCAATGAAGTAAAACCACAGAAATATAAAATCAATTCTCACAGATCACCTCTCAGAATATAAGATACACATCACACAGCAATCACACAATACATACACACAAAACATATATTTCCACTTTTGGAAAAGAAAGTTATTTCTAAAACTTCAGAGTTAAACAAAGTCTAATACTTACAATCCTAATTAAAACACAGTATTCAATTCAATTCAATTCAACTTTAATGTCATTGCACAAATACAAGTATGGGTACAACGAAATGCAGTTTAGCGTCAGTCCGTAGTAATAGTGCAATATAGAAATAAAAATACAGAATAAGCAAACAATGTGGACGGAGAGACTGGAGAAATATATCGGTGGGACTCCGAGTTCAGCAATGTGATAGTGTTGTTGTAGAAGCTGTTCCTCATCCTACTAGTACGAGACCTGAGGCTCCTGTACCGCCTCCCCGCCTACACTTCACAAATAATTTCCCTACAACTACATAGTTAATATACAGTTACTTATGGATTACAAATATTAAATATGAATTTTCCCCAATTCTTACAAGTTGTAAAGACTTAAGTTAAACAGCACAAACCATATTATAGACTATTATCTAGCCTTGCTGTCTAAGACCCAACCCAAAAAACCATAAACCGTATTTATGACACACCAGAGCTCAAAGATGTGTCACAAAGAAAGAACAAATGGTGCCTATGACCTGGGAAGAGATCCCATTAACAACCTATACTCTAAACACCAAACTAAACCAAATACAACTTCTGACAGCGTTATTGCTGCTTCAAAGCAAACAAAGCTGTGCCTATTCAGATCACCATTCCATGTTATGATAAGCCATCTGTTCTCCTGTGTGTGTGTTCTTTGTACATTATTTCTTTGTGGGGACATGTATTTCTGAAACCCCCAAATCCAAGCCCTTCTCTTGCAACTTAACAGTAGTTCCTCACACGGAAGTTATTATCTGAGCAATTCTATTATATTACAAATATTTCCTCAGGACAAGTGGGCAGAGGAATGGTTAATTGAGTTTAATGCAGATATGTTTTGAGAAGTCAAACCAGAGCAGGTTTCACAGTGAATGGCATGGCCCTGGGGAGTGTTGTAGAGCAGAGTAGTGTAGACTTATGGAGGAGTGTAGATGTGCAGATGCACAGTTCCCTGTAGGTGGCATCCCAGTTTGACAGGTTGGTCAAAAACTATTTTGGCACATTCACCTTCATTAGTCAGGGTATTGAGTATAGAACCTGGGATGTTACATTTGTCCAAGATGTTGGTGAGACTACATTTGGAATATAGTATTCATCCTGCTCGAGGGAGGATGTTGTTAAACTGGAAAGAGTGCAGAGAAGATTTTCAAGGGTGTTCCAAGATTTAAGGGTCTAAGATAAAGGAAGAGGGTGGGCAGACTTGGACTTTATTCCTTGGATTGCAGGAGACTGGGGGGTGATCTTATTGAGATGTATAAGATAATCAGAGGAATAGATAGGGTGAATGCACTTACCCAGAATAGGGGAATAAGAAGCAGAGGACAGGTTTAACATGAGAGAGGAAAGATGTAATAGGAATTTGAGGGGCAACTTTTTCACACAGGGTGGTGGGTATATGATATGACTTGCTAAAGGATGTAGTTGAGGCAGGTACTATGACAACATGTAAAAGACATTTGGACAGGTACAAGGATAGGAATGGTTTAAAGGGATATGGGTCATACACGAAGATAGACACAAAAAGCTGGAGTAACTCAGCAGGACAGGCAGCATCTCTGAAGAGAAGGAATTGGTGACGTTTTGGGTTGAGACTCTGAAGAAGGGTCTTGACCTGAAACGTCACCCATTCCTTCTCTCCTTCGGTCTAAACCAGCATCTGCAATTCCTTCCAAATCATGGGTCATACACGGGCAGGTGAGACTAGAGTAGATAGTGCATCCAGGTCAGAATGGACTACATGACTCAATGATTGGCTTATGATGTCAGACAGCATCACTGGAGAAAGTGAATAGGTGACGATTTTTCGTCACCTTACTCGCCATTCTCCTGTGCTGCAAGTGCAATATTACAATAGTTATTGGTCTCTCCTGTCATTCACCGGGAAGGCGACAACCCTTGCGGCTGTCAATCACCGGCCGCGAGAATTAAGCTGAAGCAGCAGAGTGTGGGTGGGGCTGTGTCCGTGGGCAGCAGCGACCACCATGACAAGCTGGGAGCCGCTGAGTGCAACAGGAGCCGGGGACGGGAGCAACCGAGTGAGTCTGAAGTCAGTGAGCAGGGCCGGGAGCCGCTGAGCCCACACACCCCCTTCCCACACACCCCCCCCCCCCCCTTCCCACACCCCCCCCCCCCCCCCCCCCCCCCCCACCCAGCACACACTCCTCCCCCCACCCACATACACCCCCTCCCCTAACCCTAAATGCCTCCTGCCCACACACCCATCCCCGGCACCCCTACACCACACCCCCCCCCCCCCCCCACACCCCCCCTCCCCAAACACATCCCCTCCCTCACACACCCCCTCCGCCACACATCCCCTCCCCACACACCCCCTCCGCCACACATCCCCACACCCCTCTGCCACACACCCCCCCTCTCCCCCACACATCCCCTCCCTCACACACCCCCTCCCCCACACACCCCCTCCCCCACACACCCCCTCCCCCACACACCCCTCCCCCACACATCCCCTATATTTTTTAATTTTGTTTAATTTAGTTAGTTTTTATTTATACCTTTCTGCAGCCAATTTACTTTTCCTATTGCCAATTTTAGCAGCAATTTGAGCACAGTCAATCTTATAGTCACAAGATTCTGCCTCGCCCCTCATACCATTCTAGTGTCCTTTTTGTTAAGTGTTCCAGCCATTCCTTCAATGTAGCAATAACCTTTGAATTAGAAGCTCAGGGCCTCAAAACCCATTGCACTCTTTGAGGTCATAGTCAAGTACGTTAAAGGTTACTGTATTAAGGCAGGTATCGTCTTTTAGAAAGATCCAAATGGAGGTCTCCCTGTCAGGGGGACATGGAAAAATCCCACCGCACTATTTGAATGAGAACATGGAGGTTTTCTTGATAATTTATATGACTCAGCCAAAACCACAAAAATTAGATTAATAGACCATTATTCATCTCTGTATGAAACTTTTCTGTATGAAAATTAGTTTGCTTCTTAATACATTTCAAAATTAATTAATTGGTTGTAAAATGTGTTGGGGCATGCCAACTTAATTATCTAGAGTATAATTTTTATTGTAGCATGCCACTGTATAGTAATCCCTGGTGTACCTTCATTTAAGATTAGCTGAAGATTCAGAATTTGCTCTTTCAAGTCAGACGTTTACCCAGAAACTTATCGTACAAGCTTGACCCCTCACAGTGATTTAGTGAACAGAACTGGACATGTATAGTTTGAGTAGAGAGTCTGATCATAATTCCTTACAATGAACAGCTAGACAATGTGCCAAAAATGATGCCATGACCAACTCATGACCAATCCATATCCCTGCATATCCATGTACCTATCAAAAAGTCTCCTAAATGCCATTGTCATATCTGCTTCCACCACCACTAGCATCAGATTACATTTCTATTCTACTCTTCCTGAGAAGGGCTCAACTTTTTTTTGATAATCATGATTGCTGCTCTGCAATTATTAAGTGTCGCCCAAGAGTGTTGGAGGACCCGCATTGCCGAGAACTACCTGACAGATCCCCCTGAGAACGAAGGGGGTACCCGGTGGGGGGGGAGCTGTGGAGAACAAAGGGGGGACCCGACAGGGGGGGGGGTCCGTCGAGAAAGTAGGGGGGACTGCCGGGGTGGTGGGGGGGAGGTGCCTGCTGCCACATGCGGTGGCAGGCATAAGATAGAATTGTTCAGTGAACCTTTGTAACTTTGTGCCAGACACGTGGTGAATCGTGTACTGCCTAGGTGAGGTCTGCCGTATGATTTTACCTGGTTGTATGTACTGTCAAACAAAGCATTTCACTTTATCTAGGTACAGGTGGCAATAAAGTATCATTGGGAGGGCCAGGGCCGGCCTTAGGAGTTGCGGGGCCCAATTGGGGACAATTTTGGTGAGCCCCAGGTTCCCAGCCAAGGTCTGTAGGGAGAGGGACGGCGGCTGGAGCGGATGCGGGGGGACGGGTGTGAGCTGAGGCCGATGTTTGTAAACGTTGCTCCAACCTCCGGCCCGGCCCTCCGTGTTTTGTTCACCACGTCTCCCCGGGGAGAGAGAGGTGTGGAGCTGGGGCTGTGTGCGTGAAACACGGTGACTGGAGGGGCGGGAGTGCTGCTGTGAGCGAATGACCCACCTCCCCCTCTCCCTCTTCTCCATTCCCCCTCACCCCCCCCCCCCCCCCCCCCCACGTCTACCCCTTTCTACCCCCCTCCACTCCTCTACTCGCTCTCCGCCCCTATCTCCCCCCCCCCCCCCTCCACCCGGGGTAGATCTACCCGAGCCGAGAGTAGATTACTCCAGGACTCCAGCACCGAGCCCCCTTACTCGCGGGGCCCAATCGGTCCAATTGGCTTAATGCCGGCCCTGGGGATGGCCAGGTCACTCAGGCACGCTAAAGTGCAGCCTCACCAGAAAATAATTTTTTTGCTGACCCATTTAACACAGCAACAACAATTGGTTTGGAATTGCGTGCTTTCATTTCTCACAATGATAAGTACTTCACTTGGATGGGAAACCACGTATCTGTCTTCCAAAAATGACTCAGCACTTGGTTGTCACTGTTGTCCATTTAAACGCATTGAGTACACTGACAAAGGAGAAGTTCAAGGCGAGTGCAGCAGAAGCACATGATGGGGAGCTGGGGATGACGCAAACCAGTGGCCACAATCTAGGACCTGACAGTGCAGTGACTTCCATTTCCTACTGAATGATGATTAGGCAAAGATGCATGAACTTTAGGTTCTGTTGTTTGTTCTGCTGTTCACATGATCATCACCCTTGCTGCTAGTTGGAGATCAGGACCTGAAACCTGATACAAAACCCGTCGTATTACAAGAATTGGTTCTTGCTATTGGCATACTGAGGGCAAGGCTAAGAAAATTACCCAGAGTAGTCATTGCAAAGCGCAGGATAGATACATCTCTCCAAAATCCACCAAAGCTGTGAACAAGATAGGCTCACTAGCAGTAATCCTAGCGTTGGGAGCTTGCAGGTCATGGGTTGGTGACCGGTTTTCCCGGGGCTCCCGCAACAGCTTCGTCCGCTGGACTGGAGGGCGGCAGCTTCGGCCACACCGCTCCGCGGAATTTGAACAGGCCCATTCGCAGAGCTCGGATTCAGCCACGGGACTTGCTTACCATTATCGGCGGGGTCATAACATCGGAGGCCTGGATCGCCTCGGCATGAGGGTGAGCAAGGAGGGAAGAGACAAGGACTTTGGGACTTTTGCCTTCCATCACAGTGAGGAGGTGACTGGTGGACTCACTGTGGTGGATGTTAAACTGTGTTGAGTGTGTGTTTTGTTATTTTATTCTATGTTATGACTGCTAGGTTAAACCATTTTCTTGTACTGTAAATGTGCAATGACAATAAAGTTGAATCTAATCTAATCCTCTCCTTGACCAACAACCCCAGGATTGAGGTTCACATTATATATCAGCTTAGTTGAGTAGTTCACGTCATCTGTAAGCCTGACATCAGTTTCCAGGAAGTTTTTGCTCAAATTGCAGAAGGAACATTATGTTGGTGTTAAGAATCTCATGTTTATGCATCTTCTTAGACCCCCTTCGGTCATGGCTGACCATGGGTATCTCCAGGGTAGACAAAAGTTCTGGAGAAACTCAGCGGGTGCAACAGCATCTATGGAGCGTAGGATATAGGCAATGTTTCGGGCCAAAACCCTTCTTCAGCCAGGGTGCTATTTCCTATATGGAGGACGCCTGTGCGTGACTTTGTTTAACATGGGGAGACGTGCACAGACTGCCACCTCACGGTTCTTGACGGATCTGGGTCAGGATCCAGTGGCATGGAGTTCAAGACCCCCACGGACCCTTTATGCTGCAGCCTTCTTCCACCTTGCCAGCCGTTGTGATGCTCCACTAAGGTCAGCCATCGTCCCCCACCCGTTCCGCCATTGAGGCTTATGCATCAGAAGCAGCAAAATGATAAAAGGCACGCATGCGTAGGAAGGAACTGGTTTACAGCAGATGCTGGTTTACACCAAAAATAGACACAAAATGCTGGAGTAACTCAGCGGGTCAGGCAGCATCTCTGGAGAAAAGGAATAGGTGATGTTTATGGTCAAGACCCTTCTTCTCGACCCAAAAAGTCACCTAAACATGCATCTCCTCGCAAACTACCCATCAACCTGCTCCATCAAACACCTCTTTCCCATCTGTAGAAGGGTCAGCAATTGTCACATGCACAACATCTTTTAGCACAGAAATAGAATGGAAGCAAACCATACTGAGGGCAAGGCTAAGAAAATTACAGCATGGAAATGTGTTCCAGAATTAGAATGGCTTTGAATGATGGGTTGCTTTCAGCTCTTTTCCTTACATTAGTGTGTGAGCTTCATCGTATAGTTGTATCAACATGTTGTATTGCTCATAAAATGTAGATGTGATATTTCTTATGATGAAACAAATAAAGATGTAGCAATGAGTCTTGCACCATATGTAGCAAAGCTTAGTGTCTTGTCACCTACAGTAAGTTCTTGTTAGCAACACTTAGATATTGTCACAAATGGTTTTCATAAACCAAAAAACAAACACGGAAGATGTTGCTGGTGTCGACTTTTCTGCTTTGATATTTCAGAAGAACTTGATAGCTAATTTTGGATCCATTTTGTCCTTTAATCTTGTGATTCCTTAGGTTTTTGTAAAATAAATAAACCCCAAAGCAGCAGGCGGTTTGTGAAGAAAAAATGGCTTTGTGCATTATTTAAATAGGCCACTTCTTTAGTTTCTGTTTCTTTAGTTTTGTGGAGCCATTGTGGTAAATGTGAGGGTAAACATCTTACTATATTATAGCATAACAGTAAATTCTGGTGCACATTACGAACACCATCAAATTTTAATTTCCAGGCAACATTAAAAATTCCATTCGAAATGTGCTGCAAAACTCCACAACAAATAATTAGTTTGGGAACATCTCTGCACAAAAATTGCTGAGTTGTGGATGTAGCCCAGTCCATCACACAGATCAGACTCCCCACCACAGATTCCATCTATACTTCAGCCAAAATAATCAGTGACGTCCTATCCCAGTCATTCCGTCTTCTCCTCGCCCCTGTCAGTGAACGATACAGAGCAATGAAAGCTTTGCAGAAACAGTTTCTTCCCCTCTGTTATCAGCTTCCAAAGGCTAGGGTACTGTCCAATTCACTTCTACCCCATTGAGGACATTGGACTTTGTTTATCAAACTAATGTGCTACAATACAGAGAACTATATTCCCTTTTGCTCTACCTGTTGTCCTTGAGTTTGATTTGATTGCAGTTATGTATAGTATTATCTGATTTAATTGGATAGCATGCCAAACTAAGCTTTTCAATGTACCTAACCGAAACCTAAATCTAGAGGACACCAAGTAATATTTAAAAAATAATAGCTTGTATGAAGTTGCATGGAAATTGCAAGGTTATTTTGAGTGGTTATAATGCCATCATTTACCATTTTCATATACGTAAAAGAGCCGTAATGATTCACAGTTAAGGCATTGCTATGAAAGTTAAATTGTCTTTTACGGAGTTTACAACAAACCCAGATCAAAACCTCAGACTGCATCTTTCAAGAGTACAGGATAAAATTGTTAGGAAGCTTTGTTTTGGACTAGTTTTATGCCCTGCGGGTGGAAAAGCTGAACTTTCGTGCAAACGACAGACGATGTTAACATAGTGTTACCAGCCAGTTACTAAATATAATTGACTTTTGCTGTTGAACAAAGAAAAATATCAGTGGCAAGGCAATAGACTGATGATATCTGATACTACACATTCTAAGTATGATCACATGGTGCACTCACTAAAAGATTTACTTACATTCTAATAAAACGATCAATAAAAAATGATTTATACATTTCAGGGAGTGAATGACAAACTCACAATAGGTCTTCGAGTAAGTTAAAATATACTGTTTGTTCAAATAGAGAAAGTTGGTGCCATATGTTTTAATCACTGCTATGCCCGTCATCTGAAAAGTGTTGCAACAAGATAGCTTAATCAGGAACAAATAAGTGTGAAGCTTCTATGTAGATTTTTCAGTTTTTGCCTCATCCTTTTCTGTATGCCTTAAAGAACCTATAACAAATGAATCCCAAGGCCTAGTTCTGGAGTAACTCAGTGGGTCAGGCAACATCTGTGAAGGCAATAGGCAATGTTTCAGGTCGGGGCCCTTCTTCAGACTGTCGCAGATGCTGCCTGACCCATTGAGTTATGCCTACACTTTGTGTTTTATTCAAGACTCCAGCATCTGGAGTTCCTTGTATCTTCAAATTCCAAGACCTATTGCTTATTGCAATTTTAAAGACAGAATGTGCATGTTCCAAGCAAATGCAAGGAAAACATTTCAAAAGTCTAAGAGAGAGTAAGTGTTTTATTGTCATATGTCTCGAAACTGAACAATGAAATTCTTACTTGCTGCAGCACAACAGATATGCTAACATGGTTTGTAGGAGGGAATTACTCCAGCATTTTGTGCCTATGCTTACATGGTGTTCTGTAAACACCATTGTAAACAACAAAAAGGTTCAGTATATAAAAGACAAACGATAATAGTGCAAAGACAATGAAGACAACAAAGTGGGTGGCACAGTGGTGCAGCGGTAGAGTTGCAGCCTTGCAGTGCCCGGGTTTGATTCTAACTATGGGTTCTGTCTGTACAGAGTTTGCAAGATCTCTCTGTGACCACGTGGGTTTTCTCCGGGTGCTCTGGTTTTCATCCCACACTCTAAAGACGTGTGGGTTTGTAGATTAATTGGCTTCAGTAAATTGTCCCATGTGTAGGATAAAAACTAAGGTATGGGTAATCGCTCATCGGTGGGCCAAAGGGCCTGTTTCTACGCTATATCTCTAAGCTAAACTAAACTAAGCAAAAACAATGCCCCCGTCTATGTAGTTCTGAGCTTAGTTGGTTTTAGTGTTTACTAGCCTGATGTGTTTAATGGCTTGAACTTCAATCAGTGAAGCATACAAGCATTTATGTGATTCTGATATTCTGCATTATGCGTAATATGTTTTCTAAGATCTTGCCCAAAGTTAATATCAAGTATATGTGGCATTGATGTAGCTGAACAAATCAACTTCAAACTAAATGTGAACAGAAAGAGGTAGTTTACTGATAGCAAAAGAGGCAGCTTCAAAATGAAGACAAACATGAACGTCACAATGAGAATGGCTTGTGACAAAAATAACCGTAAAGTCAGATTCAATCAAAGTGATCATTTAGATGCAGCAAAGTTAGTCGATTGTTTCTTTTTTGCGAACAAGCATCCAGCAGAAAAAATTAAACAGTTGCCAATTAGTAGCCATGCCAACAGATCTTTCACCACCGTATCACCACGCTGGGCTACACAGCACGGCCCCTGTTAAAATCAGTCCATGAAAATAATCTGTATGAAGCTTTATGCAAAGCTGTGAAACTTTGCAAAATTATCATGACAACCTCTATATCTGAGGGGCATCATTTGACTCTGGAAAGGATGAAAATCACTTGTTGAGAGGTACTATACATGTGACAATAAAGTACCATTGTATCATTAAAGTAGCCTATTGTGCATCTTTCCTCATTATTCTCTTCCAAGTTGATCAGGTGTCGCTGGAGGTCCAAGTTTAGTTTAATGACAAGAAATAATTGATGGATCTTTCTCCCGAACATTATGGAGGGCACTGTAGATACGATGTCATAAGACCCAGTGAATTGAGTGCCTGTGTACAATGCAGAAAATAAGTTGTTTCATAAATTGGCAGATTTCAACAGGGAGGTCATTGATAAAGATATTCAGACGAACAATCAAAGTATCAATTTCCAACTGAGCAGAAAAATATACATGTAGTCTCAAAAGTATAGTTAGTTTGCAGACAATTTACCAGTTTAGTTGATATGCAGATATTGAGAGTTGTTCTTTTGCCTTCTCTGCTGATAGAAATGGAGTAAGAAGTATATATGAACAGTAGGTGCTGTGCTTTTGTGTATCTTAAAGCAAATCTAATGCATACAGCATGTGGGAGGGTTGTACCATGTCCTTCCCTTGTGCATGGTTGAGTAAAGATCTGTAATTTGATCAGACTTCATGCATGGCACTTTGATAGTTCTTCACTTTGCCAGCAAATGATCATTTGGACAAAATCTATTGCAGTTTCTTGGGGGAAAAAAAAAGTGAAATTTAAGAAAAGTATAACACAAAGATATAAGGTAGACAAAAGTGCTGGAGAAACAGAGCGGGTGAGGCAGCATCTATGGAGCGAAGGAATTGGCGATGTTTCGGGTCGAGACCCTTCTTCAGACTGAACACAAAGATATGGTCAGCAATGCAGAGCCAAACATAAATGAGACTGGATGAAAAAAAAAATTAATGATTAAGAACCTCAAAGCTCATAGATCCTCAAGTGGGATCACCTCAGCTCCACACTGAAAGGCAAAGAGAGTTTGGTGGGTTTCTATTCAAGTTGGCAGTAATTACATCGAGTTCAGAAGAAAAATTAACAAATATTTTAATATATCCCGAAGGAAATGCGAGAATGGAGTCCAATCGCATATTTGATCAACTTTCTACATGTGTAAAAGTTTTGTGTAAGAGCTGGAAGTCGAGGATGGTACAGGGGCACATGCTTTGAGGTGGCTACATAAAGCAGGGGTCCAGTCACAGGGGGGATCTTATAGAAACATATAAAATTATATAAGGACTGGACAAGCTAGATGCAGGAAAATGTTCCCAATATTGGGCGAGTCCAGAATCAGGGGCCACAGTCTTAGAATAAAGGGAAGGCCATTTAAGACTGAGGTGAGAAAAAACTTTTTCACCCAGAGAGTTGTGAATTTGTGGAATTCCCTGCCACAGAGGGCAGTCGAGGCCAAATCACTGGATGGATTTAAGTAAGAGTTGGATAGAGCTCTCGGGGCTAGTGGAATCAAGGGATATGAGGAGAAGGCCGGCACGGGTTATTGATTGGGGACGATCAGCCATGACCACAATTAATTCTGGGCTAGCTCGAAGGGCCAAATGGCCTCATCCTGCACCTATTTTCTATGTTTCAGATCTTTAGTCAACAATGAAAGGGAAGCACGGAAGAGTACTGTGTGTAACTGATGCTTCCACTTGGTTCCAAGCAAGTCCCATTTCCATACATTTGGCCCATATCCCTCCAAACCTTTCCTATCTATATTCCTGTCCAATGTCTTTTAAATCTCATTATAGCACCTACCTCTACTACCTACTCTGGCAGTTCATTCCGTATTCCGACCATCCTCTCAGTGAAAAAGTTGCCTTTCAGGTTCCTATTAAATCATTCCCTTCTCACCAATGTTTGTTGGTTTCATGATCCCCCCTGCCCTAGGCAGAAGCATCTGTGCATTCATCCTATTAATTTGCCTCATGGTTTTATACACCCCTATAAGATCACCCCTTATCCTCCTCCGCTCCACGGCAGAAACGTCCTAGCTTGTTCAACCAGTCCCCATAGTTCATGCCCTCGAGTCCCAGCAACATCCTCGTTGATCTATTTAATTGAGGTACTACCCTGCAATCCAATGATGATGTTTACTGATATTATAACAGCTTAATTTATTGATGTATTGCATGTAGCTATTTAAGATGTTGTAAGTGTAGAATGTGGTTTTGATTCCAACTGTGTGAAGGTGCTGGAATCATGAATAAAAAACAAAGTGCTGGAGGAATTCAGCAGGCCAGGTAGCATCTGTGGAGGGAAATGGACAATCGACATTTTGGGTCAGGAAAAGAAGATGCAAAGTGCTGGAGTAACTCACAGGTCAGGCAATATTTTTGGAGTACATGGATAGGTGACGTTACAATATGATACGATACGGTACAACTTCAATTATCCCAGGAGGGAAGTTGATCTGCCTACAGTCATCAGTTTCGAGTCGAGATACAGTCCTGATCTGAAATGCTGTCTATTCATGTTCTCCTGAGTTACTCCAGCACACTATGCCTTTTTTTTGTAAACCAGCATCTGCAGTTCCTTGTGTCTACATTTTGGGTCTGATCACTGGACCTTATTCAGCCTGATGATGTGGAGGAGAGAAGGCTGGTAAAGTGAGGTGAGGAGGTGGGGAAGAAAACATTGGAGTAATGATTGGATAGTTGGAGAGGGGGCATTTGGCAGATGGGTGGAGATAGTCACAAAGGCAAGAGGTGAAATCGAGACAAATAGAGTCAGATAAAGGAGAGGTGATGTGTAGCTGGAAGGGGGGGGGGGGGGGGGGGTGGCAGAGGTGTCCTGGTATGATTAAAGGAAAATGGGGACAGTGTAGGGAGGGCTGGGAAATGCAGGGAAGAAGGGGGGGGGAAAAGAACTGGGTGATGGGGGGCAATGGAGGGGAGGTGGGTGACAAAACAGGGTGGATAAGAGGGGGGAACAGGGAGTTTTAACTAAAATTGGAGATTTCAATATTCATGCCATTGGGTTGTAAGCTAAAGTGGAATATGAGGTGCTGCTCCTCCAGTTTGCATGTGACCTCATTCTGACCCAGGACAGAAAGTTCGGTATGGGAACGAGAAGGTAGATAAAATGGCCAGGGACTGAAATATCCAGCAGGCCTGATGAGTAATGAAGAGAAGCAAATTGTCTAAATCAGTGGGCTATTACATGCGTCAACCTGTATAGTATGAACTATCCGTAGGACCTGTATTTATTTAGTTTAGTAATACAGCATGGAAACAGGTCCTACAGGCCACCGAGTCAATGCCAGCTAGTTTCTCACACCAAGGGACAATTTACAGAGGCCAACTAGCCTACGAACACCCACGTCTTTGGGATGTGGGAAGAAACCGGAGCAGCCTGAGGAACCCCATGTGGTCACAGAAAGAACGTGCAAATTCGACAGACAGCACCCAAGGTCAGGATCGAACCCGGGTCTCTGGTGCTGTGAGGCAGCAGCTTTAGCAGCTGAGCTATGTACAACAGGAGTGGTTGTGAATGATGCCCCCTCAATATCTTTAAGCAGACCCGCCATTGTTAAAACACCTTTCTGTTCTGTGAAATTAGCCTAAATATGTACAGGAAATGATCAACCATACGACCCAATTTTGTCCCAGTGTTGGAACCCCATTTCAATAGGATGGAACAGATGGAGATCGGATAGACCCGCGTGAGTGCTGGACCCACTACCGAGAACAAAGGAGGACCATTGGGGACTAAATAGAATACTTTGCAACTTTGTCAGTGGCGACTCTTTGCATACCTGTGTATGCAAAACAAAGAATCTCACTGTGATATGTCACATGTGATAATACTCTCATTTGTATAGTAATGCGTCAGTATTGCAAGAGTAAATTAACTGGCTATGCATCAGTAAATGACCATTGGTCCCAGCAATGAGCAGTTTGGTGCTGCAGGCTTGAAATCAATAGCTGAAAGTTGTTCAAACTTCCAGAGCTTAAAATGATTAACAGTTGCTGGAACAAAATATCCCTTTGATCCTCATTGAGTTGAACTGGATCTGAGCCAAGTTACTACTTGAAAACTGTAACTACAAATACTTTGAAAAGACAATGACACCATTGAGATATCCTACAAATTTGTTCGAGTGTCGCTCGCATAAGTCATGGAAGGAATAATACTATCGTGAGCAAATAGGCTGAGACAGCTCAAATATTATGGCTTTTTAACATGTTCTAATGAACAAATGTCTGCTAAGTATATAAAATAAAAGAAACATTATTAATGCAACTTGTTATCCAACATTTCTGGCATTGTATTATTTCTGATGACGTGTGATCGACCTAAACAAAGAGGCAGATCTTTCATTATCCCCAACATTGACTTTGGCCCATGCCTTTCATTCCAGTGTGGGCCTTGGTCTCAGGAGAGGCAAACACATCAGGCACAATTTATGGCACTGCACTCATGGACCCCCTTCAATGACCAATGGGTCAGTGCCCCAGAATATTCTGAGCAACCATAAATGTAGACGTCTACAATCTATATCCTCTTGTGTCAGTATGCCTCTCATACGACCATTACTATCAACTGGCGCATGCCTGCACAAGGGTTGAGTGGCTGCCTTTCAGCATCAAAGACCCATGTTCGATCCCGACTACGGGTGCTGTCTGTACGGAGTTTGTACATTCTCCCCAAGACCTACGTAGGTTTTCTCTGTGTTCTTTGGTTTCCTCTCACATTGCAGACCTACAGGGTTGTAGGTTAATTAGCTTGGTATAAGTGTAAATTGTCCATAGTGCGTGTAGGATAGTATTAATGTGCGGGGATTGCTGGTCGGCGCGGACTCAGTGGGCCGAAGGGCCTGTTTCTGCGGTGTATCTCTAAACTAAAACTAAACTACTGTCTTCAACAAAAGAAAATGCAACCATCTATCCTTGACATATGAAGAAAGACTGGATAGACTTGGCTTATACTCTCTAGAATTTAGAAGATTGAGAGGGGATCTTATAGAAACTTACAAAATCTTAAGGGGTTGGACAGGCTAGATGCAGGAAGATTGTTCCCGATGTTGGGGAAGTCCAGGACAAGGGGGTCACAGCTTAAGGATAAGGGGGAAATCCTTTAAAACCGAGATGAGAAGAACTTTTTTCACACAGAGAGTGGTGAATCTCTGGAACTCTCTGCCACAGAGGGTAGTTGAGGCCAGTTCATTGGCTATATTTAAGAGGGAGTTAGATGTGGCCCTTGTGGCTAAGGGAATCAGGGGGTATGGAGAGAAGGCAGGTACGGGATACTGAGTTGGATGATCAGCCATGATCATATTGAATGGCGGTGCAGGCTCGAAGGGCCAAATGGCCTACTCCTGCACCTAAATTCTATGTTTCTATGTTTCTATGACATCTACCCTTGACAACTACCCTTGACAGTCTTTGATTCTCAAAGACATTGTCATGGCCAAATTCCTCACCTTCAACATCCTTCACTCTTGAACGGACCTCTCACGAGCTAAGGATGAATTCCCAATCTCCCAATCTACCTCACTGCGGCTGGCACATTTCTTCTTCTTCTTGCGTAAGGCGTGCACTGCCTAAAGTTGTAGGACAACTTGGTCTATTTGATTGTGCACACTAGGTTGATTGAATTTGTCGAAACAGGGCAGACCACGTAAAGGTTGCAATCTCCCACCCTACACATTTTTGTAATCTGTAATTACACTGTAACACTACATTCTGCACTCTGTTTCTTTTCTCTTTTATTGCACTACCAGCGTGACACCTTGTACTCAGTGGGATGGAAGGACCTTGCACCTACTTGCACTTTCCTTCACTAGCCCACTCCCACTTTGTCCCTGACTTCCTGCACTGTTAAGGGCCTGTCGCACTTGCCGATTTTTTTGGCGACTGCCAGCATCATTCGCTGACGTATCAGGTCACCGATAAAGTCACGGCAGGTGACGCGGCGTGATGACGTATTGGCGCACGGTGTTTCCTCAAGTGTCGGAAAACATTTTTTGTGTCGCCGCTGGATTTTGAAATGTTCAAAATCTTTTGGCCACCCTGATATGACGCCGGCAGTCGCCAAAAAAATTGCCAAGTGGGACAGGCCCTTTACTGCAAGCTCCCTCCCACCCTTGAGGAGCAATACCTCAGTAGTATGCTGCACACTGCAGGACTCTCCAACTGCAGTATGCTGCACACTAACAAATTCTCCAACTCTGGATAACTTTTTTCTTTCTGTCTCTATCAGAACTGGATATTTTGGCCTGTCAGCCACTCTGGTTTAGTTCTCGAAATGTGCCACAGCTTTACTGTGAGCACCACACTGCACAGACAAAGAAGCTTAATCTGATTTTAGCTATCCCTTAATTTACACCAAAGGTCATGCAGCAGTCTCACCCTATCAAGGAATATTCCTGGTGTTGTATCATTGGCCCTCCCTCACCCATTCTGGTACCGAGAATAACGTGTTTTCTCTCTCACCCAGCCCGACAAAGGGATCCAGACCTGGATCATTAAATGTCTCTCGTTCTACTTTCCACCACAAGTGGCACAGTTGTGCAGGGGTAGAGTTGCTGCCTTACAGCACCAGAGACCTGAGTTTGATCCTGACTACTGGTGCTGTCTGGTGCTGACCAGCGTGTGACCCCGCACATTAACGCTATCCTAGTGTGTGTAGGAGCACCCGAAGAAAACCTACGCGGTCATAGGTAAAATGTACAAACTCCGTACAGACAGCACCCTGGAAAGTTGCATACTCAATATCACATTAATAACTCCTATACTAGTTAAATAGCTATAGCAACACAGAGTAACAATGAGATTTCCACTGATAGAATGACTACATTCATTGTAGCATCATGATAAAGTCTGATGCCAAGTGGAAATAATTCTAGTCCACAATTATGGGTCTACTTGTCATGTTCCCATCAGTAGATGGACTGGGTGTTCAAACATCAACAGTACTTCAATTCAAATTTGTTTAGCAAGTCAGCAACAAAGTGTTTGCTTTTTTAGTGGTCAGTCGCTTCATGTTGGAAAACATACAACACTAGTTGCCTTGGAGCACCAAGGCAAATTCTTTGTATGTGTACATACTTGGCCAATAAAGTTGTTATTCATTCATTCATTCATCCATATATATATACATTTAGAATGGAATTGACCACAGACAAATTGTTCACTGTACAATTGAATATATTTTGTACGTAAAAATAAGTTGAGTATATTCTTGCTTTACTTTACATTTTCTAGTTTCTGTTAATTGCAAAAAACATATTGCTTCCCTTTTCACCTACAATACTTTGAACGGAATGTCAGCATGTATATTTACACATAATCAAGTTCTATTGCTTTCTTCAAAGGCTAATGAACAAGGCTCAATTTACATGCCACAAAGCCGTCGATTAAAGTAATTTGGGCATTTAGCATTTTGCTTACATTTCAGCCAGCATTATCAGCCTCTACCTGACACCCCACCATTTTGCATCAACTGCAGCTGAGTGAATATAGTTCTTGATTGACTCAGGCAGTTACCGATAGATATGAAAAGCTGGAGTAACTTCAGACTGTAGAAGGGTCTTGACCCAAAACGTCACCCATTCCTTCTCTCCAGAGATGCTGCCTGTCCCGCTGAGTTGCTCCAGCTTTTTGTGTCTATCTTCGGTTTAAACCAGCATCTGCAGTTCCTTCCTACACACTCAGGCATTGTATTGTATTCTTTGTATTGTATTCAAATTTATTGTCATTGTCTCAATTAGAGACAACGAAATGAATTTCCCTTTACAGTCAGTATCATAAAAATAAATAAATAATAAATATTAAAACATATTAAAAAAATAAAATAGAAATTTTTAAAAAAGCACAAACACAGAAAGTCCACGACACAACATAACACAGTGGCACCAAGGTGAGGAAGGCACCATAGTCCAGCCAACCTCCCCTCCGATCTTCCCAGATGTTCATCCGTGGTCGGGGCCTTCCGAGCACCCGCAGTCGCTGCCCCGGGTGGCCCGATGTTCAGGCCCTCACGCCGGGCTGGTGGAACGCCGACACCGATCCCCGACGGTGAGCATCCTCCTCCTCAGCGGCCCGGACCTCCTGATCAGCCGCTTCCCGCAGCCGGAGTCTGCAGCTCCCGAGTCTGCAGGTCGAGCCGGGCAGAGTCACAGGACCCCGCGTTGTTGATCAGCGCCGCCCGCGTTGGGAGCTCCGCAAACCGCAGCTCCATGATGTCGGTGCAGCAGGTCCAGCACTCCGGGCTCCAGACGGCGACCCCCGGTAAGGCATCGCCAGCCCCGCGATGTTTCAGCGCTGTCCCGCCGCTGCTGGAGCTCCGGTCGATCCCGGCAGGAAAGGCCGCGCCAATCCAGGTAGGTAGGCCGCTGGGGTGGGGGGGGGGGGGCGAGGACGCGACTCGAATAATAGTCGCGTCCTCACCAGGAAGCGGCTGAAGGACGGTATCCCCCGCACCGTGCCCTCTTCCCCCACATAAAGACATTAAAAAAATCATAAAAAACACACTTCGACATAACTAAAGAAACAAAAAAACAAAAAGATACAAAGCACTATGGAATGTTATTAAAATTCAACCCTTTATCTCCTCAGATGTTAGAAATGAATTAGCTGCTTCCAAGTTAGTTTGCATCATTTTTATCGAACATGTTCAAAATCATTTATCAGGATTGCTCAGTCCCTCTGCTTCTCTGCCCTCGCTGTGTTAAAATGATTGTTCGAAAGAGGAGTATTTCATCTTTAACTGGTTCTGAGTATGAATGCAAGATTCAAGATTCAAGATTCAATTTAATTGTCATTTGGACCCCTTGAGGTCCAAACGAAATGCCGTTTCTGCGAATGCGAATGTATTCCAGATAGTTTGGATGCAGTATCTACCTGATCACTAGCAGAAAGCTCAACAAAGCAAGCCACTGATTTGCCCAAATATTAAAAGCCTCAAAAAGGTATTATAAATGTATATTTTAACGAGTTAATACAAACTGTGGATAGCTCGATTGTAATTGTATAGTCCTTCCGCTGACTGGATAACACTCCTGAAAGTTTTAACAATAAACTATAAAATAATTCATCCAAAAACCAAATAATGCTGTTGCTGGAATGCTAAAATAAAAAAAATGAAAAGAGAGAGAGAGAGAGAGAGAGAGAGAGAGAGAGAGAGAGAGAGAGAGAGAGAGAGAGAGAGAGAGAGAGAGAGAGAGAGAGAGAGAGAGAGAGAGAGAGAGAGAGAGAGATGAGAGAGAGAGAGGGGGGGGAGAGAGAGAGAGAGAGAGAGAGAGAGAGAGAGAGAGAGAGAGCGAGAGAGAGAGAGAGAGAGAGGAGGGAGAGAGAGGGAGAGGAGGGAGAGAGAGGGAAGAGAGGGGGAGAGAGGGATAGAGGAGAGAGAGAGAGAGAGAGAGAGAGAGAGAGAGAGAGAGAGAGAGAGTAAAATAGAATTAACTTTTCAGATAGTTAATCTTTCATCAGAACTCCAGATCATGTTTACTGTGTTAGACCATTGCCACACTTCACAATGAAAAGTAATAAACACAGCTTTTTTTTTGTGTATGGGAAGGAACTGTAGATGCTGGTTTCACCGAAGATAACCACAAAATACTAGAGTTACTCAGCAGGTCAGGCTGCATTTCTGGAGAAATTTGTTTTTTTTCTTTGCCAAATCAGTTAAGAATTTCTGTTTGCGGACTATTTGCTTACAATTATTTTCGTGTTTTAAAAATGAACCTGGTTGATACTCTCAACGTTGTGTGGTCAGTATCACAATGCCTTAGTAGGAAAGGTATTTACACACTAAAACCCCGAGGATTCACTCTTTCTCCATCCCATGCTGGGATCATTTTGGTGATAAATGAAAACTGAGATCAAGAGTTGCTTTTAAGGCCACGGATAAAGGGAAATAGATTAAAATTCCGAGATTACAAATGCTGGTGCAGTAAAGCTAACACTGGTCTGAGGATTAGAATCTGCTTATAGTGCCAACAATACTTACAATGTAATTTTTCTTTCAAAATAGAAACCACAATAAGATTTTCCGCTCAAGATTCCAGCATCTGTGGTCTCTGGTATCTCCGGGATAATTCCTGGGATTAGACTATAGGACTATTAATAAAATATATTAAGAAAGTAGATCTACATTAAATATAGTAGGGGTGATTAGTAAAGATGTTGGGGGTTATGGGAGAAGGCGGGAGAATGGGGTTGAGAGGAAAAGATAGATCAGTTATGATTGAATGGTGGAGTAGACGTGATAGGCCAAATGGCCTATAATTTATGAAGATCCTCCATTAATCTTTTTAGCATATTAATTATAATCACAAACATGAAGTTCATTACCAGAATGGTACCAGGTTAATTGTCCGTGAAATGTTCTTAAAGTCCTTCGCAATGTTTTTAAAATATACCTATCAGAACTGGTCAGATGACTCCAACGGGGTCTAACCAACGTTTTATAAAGATTTAACGCATAAGTGCCTGGCTTTGTCACTCTATGTCACGAATGTTTCCAAAGACCATTTCAACAGCCTTCACAATTTGCCCTGCTACCTGAAAGCTTTGATCAATATACCCTGGTTATTACCTCCCACTGTGGCCCCTATGAAATTGTTCCATTTAACTTGTAATCCCTCTTTACTTTTTCCTACCAAACAACCAACCTCACAGTTCCCTGTATTAAATGTCATCAACAATGCATCTGCACATTGCAGTACCTTGTCTCTTCTCACCTGTAGATTCCTATCAACTTCCTCACAGCTCGATGATGTAAATATCGACACCAACATTAAATAATCAGAAGTAGAGGATCTAGGAATGACAGGATAGCACTCTAACTGATGGGGATTCTCACTAATATCTCCAAAGCCACCCAAAGGGATTGGTTCTCCTCAACAGTTCATAAGAACATGAATTGGGAGGCAGAGTGACGCAGTTGGTAGAGCTGCTGCCTCACAGCGCCAGACACCCGGGTTCAAGCCTGACTATCGGGTGTTTGCACATTCTCCCTGTGACCATATGCATTTCCTCCAGGTGCTCTGGTTTCCTCCCACAGCCTAAAGACATGCAGATTTGTCAGATACTTGGCCTCTGTAAAGTGACTCTAGTGTGTAGGCAGTGGATGATAAAGTGGGATTACATAGAACTAGTATGAATTGGTGATCGATGATCGGTATGGACTCAGTGGGTCAAAGCGCCTGTTTCCATGCTATATCTCTGAACTAAACTATAAGAGCCGAGATGTTATTGGCCTGATATAGATGTAATTCATCAAACTGAGCATCTGACAGTAAATTGATAAAGGAATTCCTCTATGTAAGGCAATTAGTGTTGGCAAGGATTTCCTTCATTGCTTATCCCCAATTCCTGATGAAAAGTTGGTGCTGATTTATCTTCTTAAACAAGAGAATGGTCCATGTATCTATGTGGCCATGACGGCCTCAAACTCAGCACAAAGTTCATGGTTTACTGGGCAGCAGTGATCCCAGGCCTTCTGAGACACAGACCACCTACAACAATAGCTCAAAGAAGTAGCACCAATGCCATCTCCTCACAATCCTGCTAAATCCACTGGCAGAAGTAAACCACTTTGAATGCTCTCTCTCGCTCTCTCTCCACAGGAATCTGGGCCGGCACAGTAGCAACGTTGCTGCCTTACAGCTCCAGAAACCCGAGTTCGATCCTGACTAAGGGTACTATCTGTATGGAGTTTTCATATTCTCCCGGTGACCGCATGGGTCTTCTCCGGGAGAATATGAAATTCTCTGGTTTCCTCCCACGTATATGATTGTCCGTTAATTGCCCTCTGTAAAATTGCCCCTAGTTTCTACAATAGAACTAGTGTTCGGGTGTTCATTGGTCGGTGCGGATTCAGTGGGCCGAAGGGCCTATTTCCATGTTGTATCTATAAATTAAGCTAAACAATACCTTCACCTTTGAGGGTTTAAGGACACAGGCCCATTCCAATGGGCAAGCCACATCTATCATGTGCCCAATAGAAAAACTCCTGAAACAGGCACACTACCACACAATATTGGATTCTAGTGTAGAAAGGAATTGCAGATGCTGGGGTAATTCAGCGGGTCAGGCAGCATCTCTGGAGAAATGGAATAGGTGACGTTTCAGGTCGAGACCCTTTTTCATAACCTTCTTCCTGCTTTTTATGGACAGGCCACTCTTGAGAAATGCCATACTATTTCTTGGTTGGTTATGTTGAACAAGTGGGTCCTATCTGCAGATACTCATGAAGAGTGTTGTGGTGTTGATAGCTTGATTGGGCTGTCTGTCTTTGTTGGCTTAAGTGCTGGGTGTTAAACTGGTTTCATGGTGATAGTTCTGCCAGCAGTTTGGTACAACTGAGTGGCGTCCTCCCTCACCCATTTCCGAGCGTTAAGATTTAACCAATTTTCACCCTACCGTAATTTTGCCAGTTTATATCACATCACGTATTCTAATCTCACTGTAAAATGACAATTATTAAAGGATTTACTAGAGGCGTTGAAAATATTGAAGGGTGTTTTGACGTTCTAAATACAGAAACACCATTGCAAAGCAAACAATCGCGTCGGCTAGAAACCTGAAATAAAAGCGAAAAGTGTGGATATAGTTCGGAAAGAGAAACAGACTTAAGGTTTTAGATTAATGGCCCTCGGTTAGAATTGGGAACGTGGGGGAAGCCTGATTTAAGTTGCAGATGGGATGAAACATTATTTCCTGATTTACGGCGTCTGAAAAGAGAGGTTACCAATTTGTAACCGTCATCAGAAGGGCGAGTTCTGAAGATATTAAAAATATAGCCTTCATATCCAGTGCACTCGTTCTTCTGGCGAGAAGAATTAAATAAAGCAAACGCGATTGTTTCTTTGAAGAATTTGATGGAAGGGGTAAAACATTATGGCAGGCTTCTATGTTTAAGAAGGAACTGCAGATGATGGAAAATAGAAGGTAGATAAAAGTGCTGGAGAAACTCAGCGGGTGCGGCAGCATCTATGGGTTTCGGCCCGATACGTTTCCTATTTCCTTCGCTCCATAGATGCTGAGTTTCTCCAGCACTTTTGTCTACCTCTATCACAGGCTTCTATTTGGATTGTTGGGGTGAGATAAATTACGATGTAAAAGTCAGTGAAGATTGCAGACGTTGTATGGCACATCCCTTTACCTCCACAGATGTTAAGCTCATGCAGCAGTTTGGTTTGTTTTCCCCCTCCCTGCTCAATGGTTCCTGTGTTTGTCAATCGGTGGGAGGGAGGGAAGGTTTCCATCTAAACGTTTCGCCAGCCTTTGAAGGGTGATGCGTCAAGCCGGAGCTTGTTTCTCATAGGGCTGCCGGCAACAAATGAGAGCTGGCCCGCCCGGCGGTTGTCACCGAGCCGGGGAGCGGCGACATCGAATGGCCGGAGCTCCTTCTCCACCTGCCCCTCTCTCCACACGCCGCCGCCGGGGTCTCCATTGGCTGCGCTCCTGCTGCCGTCACAATTGAACCCTCCCATTTCCTGGAAACTGCAACATTGAGTGCAACATTTCAACAGAAGCTGCCCGGGGTTACTCTCAGCCGCCACAAGCACTTGCACCAGTCGCTGCCGAGGTCACAGCCCACCGACAGCTCTCCTATGTTCCTGCCTTGCATCTTCTCTGCAACAACGTTACAATCTCACCCGAGCCCTGAATACGGGTAAGTAAGCGATAGCAGCTCGGGGGCATCGCGGAACCAAGCGGCGATTACTGTTCAATTAAAACTCCATTTAAGATGATTTAAGACGTCCTCCGTCTTTATCTGTTTAGCTTTGGGTCATCTCAAGGACTTGCTGATGAAAGTTGTCGGTCCTTCTGCAAATAATGCCCGGTTTGCCTTTTTTTTTTGTCTTGAAGATAACTGCTTTTGTTTTGTTTTTTTTGTCTTCAAGATAACAGCTCTGATATTTAGCGCTCCCTTTGCCCATTCATTCGTTAAATCCTTTTATCCCCTGTTTAATTAAAAAAAAACATTTCCCCTCTTCACTGTTGGCGCTGCGGCAATGCATCAACAACCCCCCCCCCCCCCCCGTCCTTTTGTTTGTGTTTTTTAACATCTTGGCTTCTGATCATACTTCCCCCGAATAAATACAAAAGCCCCGTATATCTAATTAGGGCAATATCAGAACTGCACGCAAACGCGACAACTGCGCCGATGCCAGCGCCGCACTGAGAGCCCACATTGCAAACGCGGCGCATCTTCTCAACGCAACTTCATCTTCAACCGGTAGCCGCCTAACCTCTCGACACACACACACGGGTGGCGCCGTTAACCGGGGTAACTGGGCAGATTCCGGTCGCTCCCCTCCCCAACCCAACCGCCTTGTAACCGGGGCAGGGGAAGGATGGATCTGCACTGCCGATGTTTCTAATGTCAATGGGATGTCAACAGTGAGCGGAATCGTGGACTCAGCGCCTCTCAGGCACCGGCTCTTGACACCCAATGCCGTTTTCAGAAAGCGTCAATCCTATTTCTTTCTTTCGAGTCATCCCGTCACCCACGCGCCTACAATTAGAGTTGTTTTCCATATTTCATGCGTGGGATATGAGTGTTGCTGGCGCGGCCAAGTCCTTGCCGTCTGCTCCAACTTGCCCTTGAGAGAGCGATGGTGAGATATCCTCATGAATCACTGTGGTCCTCCCGCAGTGCGGCTCGCTATAGAGTTCACACAACCTCTACACTCACTCATACTGGCTGAGAGGCAACCTATGCCCAGGTGAGGAGAGTGTGTAACATAATGATTTCCAAAATGTTGGCGGGCTGATTATTGAGTTTGTAGACGACCCAAAAATCGGCGATGTAGACACAAGGAACAGCAGAAGCTGATTTGCCAAAAGTAAACGCAACAAAGTGCTGGAGTAACTCAGTGGATCAGGCAACGTCTTTGGAGAACATGTCAAAGTGATGTTAGACACAAAATGCTGGAGTAACTCAGTGGGACAGGCAGCATCTCTGGAGAGAAGGAATGGGTGACGTTTCGGGTCGAGACCTTCTAGGTGTGTCGGGTCGGGAACCTTAAGGGTACCTTCACTAGAATGACCATGGTGATCCAGGAAGGTAGCTCTCCACTACCTTAAGGGTCACATCCGAAAGGTAACCTATCCATGTTTTCCAGAGTCGCTGCCTGACCCGCTGAGTTACTGTCATTTTCAGAAATCAGTCAAGTATAGTTGATTGTCATGTGTACCATGGGACAGTGAAAAACAATATTTGTTGCGTGCTATCCAGTCAGCAGAAAAACTGTACATGATTACAATCGGACCATCTATAGTGTACAGATACCGAACAATGTTTAGTGCAAGATAAAGTCCAGTAAAGTCCGATTAAAGATAATGAGAGGGTCTCCAATGAGGTAGATGGTAGCTGTGGATAGTGGTAGCTGTGGGTGGTGAAGAAGGTTGTTGGTACAGGATACAGCATTACATAGGTCAGATATGGTGGAGAATTGGCAGAGTTTAATCTGAGCAAGTGCAAGGTCGCATTTTGGAGGTCAAATGTAGGGAAAGTAATAGTAGTGCAGTAAATAGTAGGAGACTTACTGCAGGATCATTGATGTACAGAGGTGGGCACAAAAAGCTGGAGTAACCCAGCGGGACAGGCAGCATCTCTGGAGCAAAGGAAATGGTGACATTTCGTGTCGAGACCCTTCTCCAGACAGAGGTATCTTGGGGTGCAAAAAGCGGCAACACAAGTGGGGCAAATGGCACGCTTGCCTTCATTGAACAGGATATTGATTCAGGGGGTCAGGTTGCAGTTTTATAAATCTTTAGTTCGGCTACAAATGGAGTAATGTGTGCAATTTTAGTCACCACACTATAGCGAGGATGTGGAGGCTTTGGAGAGGATACAGACGAGCCTGGTCAGGATGTTGCCTGGATTATAGAACATTATCTCCAAGGAGAGGTTGGACAGACTTTGATTGTTTTCTCTAGCGTGTCAGAGACTGAGGGGATACATCAGTGATGCTTATAAAATTATGAGTGCAATAGTAGACTCTAAACAAAACTTTTTTCCACAGTAGAAATGTCAAATACTAGAGGGTATAGCTTTAAGATGAGAGGAGAATGTTTAAAGGAGATTTGCAAGGCAAGTTTTTTTTTTTAAACACATGCCCTCTAGTATTTGACAGTTCCACCCTGGAACAAAAGACTCTATCAGAGTCTACCACTATTCTCATAATTTTATCGACTTCACTGATGTATCCCCGCAGGCTCTGACACGGGGAAAACAACCACGTTGATAGGTGCCTGGAACATGCCGTTGTTGGGGGGTGGATGGGGGAGGTAGGTGGAGGAGGCAGTCATGATAGTGATATTTTAGAGACATGTAATCAAACGTTAGAAAATCCAGGGATAGGATGATGTGCAGGCAGATGCGGTCAGTTTAATTTGGCATCGTGGTCGGTGCAGACAGTGAGCAGATGGGCCTGTCCCTGTGCTGAAACAGATGCTGCCTGATCCGCTGAGTTACTCCAGCACTTTTGTGTTCTATGCATGGTTCCAGCATCTGCAGTTCCTTGTGTCCAGATCCCTGCACTGTACTGGTCCTGTGTTCTAAGGGGTGGTGTTCCTGTGTGCCTGCTGCCCTTTTCATTCCAGCCACAAAGTTGATAGATTTAGAAGATGCTTTGAAAGACTACTTAATAGTTGTTGGACGCAAAGAGCTGGAGTAACTCAGCGGGCCAGGCAGCATCTTTGTAGAGAAGGAATGGCTCACATTTCGGGTCGAGATCCTTCTCAACCTGAAACTCCACCCATTTCTTCTCTCCAGAGATGCTGCCTGGCCCGCTGAGTTACTCCAGCTTTTTGTTTCTATCTTCGGTTTAAACCAGCATCTGCAGTTTCTTCCTACACACTTGACAATTGTTGCTGAGTACCTTGTTATTGATAAATCACACTGCAGCCATGGGTGCTGCTTTGCACACATTCTATACTGACCTCCTTCAATGTCACTGGAGCTCCAGTCAGACACATAAATGGAAGGTAATCTATCCCACCCCTACTTCACCTTGTGGACGATTCGTAGAGAGAGAGAGAGAGAGAAAAGGCAAGGAACTCACTGCAGAGTTGCCAGCCCTTTCTCTTGTCAAACTATTCACACCATTTACAACTTGTGTTCAGTTTTCGTACTTGATGCAAGTTTTGACCAGTTCCACTTTGTGCAATGGAAGACTGATCTTCTGAAGGCTACAAGTCATAAGTGGGGAGAGGAAGAGTGAGGAAAATAAGACAGGCAACACAAGAACAACAATTGACACTAAACGGTTTGAAAACATAAGTATTTTATTAGCAAGCAAATATCCCACTCGGGACTAAAAAAATTAAATTACCTAAAGACAGAAAATAATGAAAATTGGTTAATGCTTGTCTTTTCTGCAAAGGACATTAGATGCAATGTTTCTGAAGGTCATTGGTTGAGTCAATGTGAATAGCAGATATTGGAAAACGGAGGAAAGGTTTAAAGGTTACCAATGATAAGAGTATGGAATTTAGCAAACTGCGAGGAGTTGCCAATATGGAGGAAATATAATCAGACCCAAAAATGAGTTGTACGTTACCTTTTTTAATTATTCATTTACGACTATGTGAACGGCTAGTATTTATTGCCCTGACCAACCATCCTGGATCACTGTGGTCATTCAGATGAAGGTGCTACCACTGTGCTTGAGAGTATTTGGTACTGCATTCAACAAGTCAAGTGAAGAGTATTCCGTCCAGTTGCTGATTTATGCCTCATTGTGGGGCAAAAGGTGTCGGGAGGTGAGTTATAGGATACCCAGCCTATGACCTGCCCTGGTGCCTACACCATTTACAAAGCCAGTCCAGTTGATTCCGTGGTCAATGGTGACCCCCAGGAAGGTGATGGTGACCTACTCAATGATGGCAATGCCATTGAATGTCAAGGGTAGGTGGCTAGGTTCTCCTTTTTTGGAGATGATTATTATCTGGCACTTTTCTCTGGCAAGGCTGTTACTTATTCCTTATCAGCTCATTCCTGAATGTTATCCAAGTCTTGCAGCAGGCATGCAGAGACTGCTTCATTAGCTGAAGTGTTATGAATGGAATTGAACATTGTGTAATTATCAGTGACAACTCTGCAGACTTTCTGGTTGAAGGGCATCAGAGTAAGGGTAAAGTTTGTACAGTTTAAAAATGAAAAAATGTCCACTTTTTATTTGGCGTGTTTCATAATATTCTGTCTAGCGCCCATTTTGATGTCTGCATTTTTAATAATTGTGATCATTTTTCCATTCGTTTTTAGTCCACCTCTTTTCCTTAGATGAATATAATGACAGAGAACAGCGAAGAGCTATTTTGTTGCAAGATCTTCCCAGTTACTAAATAATTAACTGTTGAGACAGTGTGATTGAATTACTTTTAAAGCACTTCTGAAGATACTTACGTCAGCCCGTAATATGCAGTTGGAATGATGACAAAGCTATTAATATTCACTGTCCTTACTCTTTGAACTTGGCAGAGATTTCTGTTGCCCAAATATATGCAGTTAAATATAGGGCCCCAGAGGTTGTTTTTAGTGGCATCTTGCTTCTCCACAGAATGTGCTGTTATAAACCTTTATGAAACCATCGGGACAGAATCACTCATTTGATGTGAACCAACTTTATATGGACTTTCTTTGCTCTTCCAACCATTGAAAATGTAGCACCTCATTGAATGAACTGTTTTTAATGCCGAATGAACCAATCTGTCAAATAATTCCCCTCGTCTGTGTCGACCTATCTCCTGTCCCGCCTCTCCCCTTTTCCAGCTTTCATCTTCTCCCCTACAATCAATCTGAAGAAGGGCCTCAACCTGTCCTGCCCCCTCTCCCCCCCCCCCCACCCCCAACCCCACAATAAATCTGAAAAAGAGTCTTGACCCGAAAAGTCACCTATCCATATTCTCAGCCTGACCTGCTGAGTTACTCCAGCACTTTGTGTCCTTTGGTATATTAACTGGCATCTGCAGTTCTTTGCTTCTACTATTTTTGTGGAGCAATCTTTCTGAACTTGGTAAAGTAAGTTTTTGTATATTGGGTTTTTTTAATGCTAGTTTTAATTAATATCATTATATTATAACTCCATCCCCCAGAATAATATCGCAATTCCATAGATTTTAATTTGGTAAATAAATTATTGAAGCGTACTTGCGTTTCATTTTCTATCTTAATCCTCGTCCACACCTAATCTTTATCTTGTTGTACTTAGACAGTTATATATGTTTAAAGCTTCTTACTCCTGGCTTACTGTGTGATGGAATCTTTCAGTCAGCCTGCTTGGTTGTACCACTGTTGCTGGTTGCATCAGATACCCATAGAATTGAACATGACACAAACCCGTGTTGGGAAGGAGAAAGCAGAGAACCCAATCTATTATTGCCAGGAAGCCTCTTCAAAGTCAGCAATGTGTGTTGCCCTTTAATTGCTGCCCAGGAGATTTTAGTTTAGTTTAATATAGTTTAGTGATACACCGTGGAAACAGGCCTTCGACCCACCGATTCCAACTAACAATCTCCCCGTACACTAGTTCTATCCTACACACCAGGGACAATTTACAGAAGACAAGTAACCTATAAACCTGCACGTCTTTGAAGTGTGGGAGGAAACCGGAGCACCCGGGGAAAACCCATGAGGTCACGGGGAGAACGTACAAACTCCACACAGACATCACCTGTGGTCATGATCCACCCGGGTCTCTAGCACTGTAAGGCAGCAACTCTACCGCTGCGCCACTGTGCTACCCAATTCTGGGGGAAAACTTTTTTTAAAAGGAAACTAATTATTAAGAATCTATTGAACTGAATATTCAACAGACACTACAGAAATGTTTGCAAACACCACTTTCAAACACAGTATCTGTACATTTTAATTGTATTTAAGATTATAAACAGCTGTAGCTCCTCAATAAAACCGATCCCATTCTTGAAAAAAACTGAGCTTGAAGCGCATGTGTGTCCAGACCAAGCTGCCAGACATGTTTGTTGGATTGATTGATGGAAATAGCATGGGAACAGGCCCTTCAGGCCACTGAGTCTACACCAACCATCGATCACCCTTTCACACTAGTTCTATGTTATCCCACTTTTGCGTCCATTCCCTACATACCAGGGCCAATTAATTTACAAATCAGCGGGTCTTTGGGACATGGGAGGAACCTGGAGCAGCCAAAGGAAACTCATGTGGTCACAGGGTGAGCATGCAAACTCCACGCAGACAGTCGGGATCAAACCCGGATCTCTGGTGCTGTGAGGCAGCAACTCTACCAGGTGCACCACTGTGCCGCTCTTCGGTCAGCGCTGGGTCGTGCCCAGTCGATTGAGTCATGGGAGCCTCTGCTTTCGTGGGTTGTGACGCCATTCTGCAGTTGCCAAGAGTCATGCAAACACCAGCGGAAATGAGACAAATGCCATGGTCCTCTTGATACTGAGCCTCTGGTGTCTGCAGCAGCCAACGACACACTGCACCACATGCGTAGCAGGGGCAGAACACTGGGCGTTGAGTGTTGCTTGCCGCCCAACTAAGCAATCTGAAGGTGGCTGCCAGTGGCAAGCAATAGCACCATATGCATGGAGCTAGAAGGGTACGAGCTGGAGACCCATGAACAACAGGAGCAAGAGGCCGAGCAAGGTTGCCCAGGCAAATGCACCAGCCATGTCCCAGCAGAGCAGAGGCAGGAGGCGTGAAATGCACAGACAGTTAAAGCCTCCCCGATAGGGGGCAGCTTCTAATAAAAGCCTGCTGCTGTCCATACTTAATGATCCTTTGTACAGCCTAATCCTTAACCCAATATATTGTAGTTCATCAAAAATCAGATGAAAGATTCCAGATGACATGTAATAATCCCTCGCGTCCTGTTTTGTAAGATCACCTGTTTGAACTTGTGCATAATATATAAATAAGTGGACACAAGGGACTGTAGATGCTGGTTTACAAAACAAGGCACAGTGCTGGCGTGACTCAGTGGGTCAGGCAGCATCTCTGGAGGATATGTTTGGCTGGAAGAGTCCCGACCAGAAACATCACCTATTAATGTCCTCTAGAGATGCTGCCTGAGCCGCTGACTTAATCCAGCTCTGCGTCTTTATACATAAATAACTGGTGTGGTTACAGAACATAAGGTTGTTATTATGTTCAATTGTAGGCACCTTGAGAGGAATGAAGTACTCGCTTACGATGTGAAGCTTGTGGTGTTCGGTAGATGGAGTTTACAAATACTCTCACTATTGTACAAGTTCTCCGTTCCCACTCCCCACCCTCAAATATAATGCAACCCACACTGGTTATAATACATTAATACATGATAAGTACCTATCTATTTAATAGGAACCTGACTCGAGGCAACAGTTTTACACAATGGGTGGTGGGTCTTTATATAACAAGCTGCTGGAGGAGGTAGATGAGGCAGGCACTATCACAACAATTGAGAGAGTGGTTGTGATTGTATTATATTCAGATACTTTATTCAAATGCATCTGGCCCGTTTTTAGATTGATCGCTGTCTCGGAAGTAATGCTAAACCTAAAAGCTGATTTGATTTGCTCCATTAAAGTTGGAATAGTGATCACTGACCTGCAACAAGCAAAATAAAATACTCCGCAACTATTACCCCAGTCATGTGAAAGAGATTCTTTGCCTGCGGGAAGATGCAGCGGTTTTCCAAATTTCAAAGTTAGTTTCCAAAATTAAGTTGCAACTTCAAAGTCTCATGAAATAGTAATTTATCCAATGGATAATGCATTGAAAACTGAAAATACATGCTGGAAATAATTTGAATGAAATGATGAAACATATTTCAGTATCATAATTCCCCATGCATTTTGGCTTTAAGGGCTGCATGCCTAGAAATTGGATTTCACCTTTTTTGAGATAAATTAATCCAATTTCTAGGCATGCAACCCTCCAAACCATAGTGGGTGGGGAAGTATGATACTCAAATATGTTTCATCATTTCATTCAAATTATTTTCAGCATGTAATTTCTTCTTGCTGTTTTTTCTGGTTTTGTCATTTATGGGAAGTTGACTTTTTGAAGCATGTATTCAATGCAATTACTGTTTCATGTGACTTTGAAGTTGCAATGTAATTTTGGAAAATATCTCACTGCTGCATCCTCCCGCAGGCAAAGCAACTCTTTCACAATCACTGGGGCAATAGTTGCGGAGTATTTTATTTTGCTTGTTGCAGGTTTGTGATCACTATTCCAACTTGGAACATTAGCATTACTTCCGAGACAGCGTTCAATCTAAAAATGGGCCAGATGCATTTGAACAAAGTTCCTGAGTATAATATAACCACTGCCAAAAGAAAAGGACACAAAGTGCTGGATTAACTCAGTGGGTCAGGCACCATCTCAGGAGAACATGGATTTTCAGACTGATCCATGTATACACAACCACAATTGTCTTTTAGGATGGAAATGGAAGTATTGCTTGTGAATGTTAGGCTTGGTGTCCTATCTTCTGACATCTCTGTCAACAATGTTATTCCTCTTTCTTTATCGTTTGTAAAGTTTTTGTTATCTTACCCTTAGAATAATAGTATTTCCTTTTCCAAAAATATTCACTTCTCGTTTCTCTGTTAAAAATATAATGACAATCCTTTCACCTTCCAGACTAGGGTACTTTTGGTATCCATAGAAATAGGAAATACGTAGTTAGGACCAAGCAGTGAGCTTATCTAAAAGTTAAAGAATGTCGCCATTCCAGTTACATCGACCTCGATAAACTAAACAATGGTGAAATGTAGAAACAAGGCTGGTTTACAATAAAAAACACAAAGTGCCGGAATAACTCAACGAGTCAGGCAATATCGAAGGTAGAACATGGATAGATGATGTTTCAGGTCGGGACCCTTCTTCTTATAGTGGGTTTCCACATTAAAAAAACACTGCTCTTCCATGGAATATAGTTCCTCTAATCCGTCTTCCTTGACGGGGAAAATAAAATTAGTCTTGGATGCGAGAAGTGACAAAACTTAGAATGGTCAGCACTAACATCTGGTGCTTTTGACACCTGGCTGACATTTACAATTGCTCTCCATCCTTTCACACTGAGAATGTCCAGCATTTACTGTATATTCTTATTCCTGATGCCCTTAATTCCTGATTCCTGAGCCCTCCTACCACAACCATTTAAAAAGCAGAATGGTTATGAAAAGCTTGTGATTCACTACTAACTCCTCAAAAACGCACTATTTCTCTACATTGTAAACATCACAACACCACAACGACATAACATTTTACCCCAGCAGATTTTGCTGAACTATATTTGAAATAATTATATTTTGATTCTGTAAGAATTGTAGAGAAAAGGAACGTTTCAATCATTCATTCTGAGTTTGTTCAAAGATTAAGCTTTTTGGCAAAAGACTTTGGCGGGTAGCCATCAAATTTCAAATAAAAACATCCTATTGAAAATTTTTATTACCCTCTAGGCTCTATCAGGAAATGTGATCACATTGGTCATGTTTTCAGGCTATCTCCGATTATCTTCCCTTTTTATGACTTTTGACCAAAATATTTTGTATATGGAAAATGTACGTAGCAATAATTTTGTTGCTAAATATTTTTTAAAGAAATGCATTGTAAAACAGAAGTATGTTTCCAGATATAGCCACTGAACCAACAAAACATTTTGCAGCACAGTACAATTCTTTTACACAGTACACGGACCCCAAAGATTTTGAGTGTGGTATGTATTGTATCTGGAAAGAACCTACAACAAATCATTAGAGAATCACCCTCTGAGCTCTGTCAAAGCAATTTGTACTGACACAACTCACGGACGGCACAGTGGCGCAGCTGGTAGAGCGGCTGCCTCACAGCGCCAGAGATCCGGTTCATCCTGTGCTATCTGTGCGGAGTTTGCACGTCCTCCCTGTCACTGCATGGGTTTTCTCGGGGTGTTTAAGTTTCCTCCCACTTCACGAAGACATGCGGGTTTGTAGGTTAACCGGCCTCTGTAATTTGCCTGAAAGGTGTAGAGAGCGGTTTTAAAAGTTGGATAACATAGGACCAGTGTGAATGGGTGATCAATGGTTGGCGTGGGCTGAAGGGCCTGTTTCCACGCTGTATCTCTAAGTAAGTAACAAATCAAAAGTAAGTAATAAAATTCACCAACAAAATGTTTTCACTGTACCTTGGTACATGTGACAAACTAAACTAAACTGCATACATTTCATTGTAGATAAGGATTGATACAAAAGTGGTTGTCTAAAAGCACTGTCAATGGTACCCGTAAGACATTTTCACAATAGAGCTGCTTTTGTAAAAATGACATTAAAATTGACGGGGAAATGTAAAGATAAAGTCGGAAGATAAAGGAATATAAATAGTCACGTTCTTCATTCACGAGTTGTGACATTAACCTTTATTTTAATCTGATGCTGATTATCTGATTACCACAATATGTCCAATCATAAAGAATAAAATGGTGTTACTGAGATGTGGAAAGGAAAGTCATTTGATGTATGGCAGATCAAAGCCTTGTTAAAACTCCTGTGACAGATATTTTTTCTTTACAAAAAGGATTTAGAAACGTTGTCATGTTGCATTTTCAAGCTCTGCTCAGTTGATTATGTCACACTTGATCAAGTCATGTGTCTTTTGATTCTCCAACAAAGGTTTTTTGGTGCTTTGTGAGTACCGCTGTTCTGATAAAAAAACGATGTTTATTGTTTACAAACTACAATCTACAGCTGGCTGCATTTCTGAAAATACATCGTCGATTTAACTCTAGCTGATCCTTTTAAACAAAGATACGCTCCTCTAGTATCTTTGCTTTCAACGAGGCAGTAGCACAATTTAATAAAACTCTTTAAACCGCAAACTGTTAAGGATGTTACATTAACCTCTGTGTTCTTGCTCGTTAAGTATCAGAGATTTGTGGATTTAATGTTCAAATGTCCTGCTAAAGTATAATTTTTGATAAATAACATCAGTTCTTGATTAGCTTTTCTAAAAAAATCTCTAGTTTAGTTCAGATTTATAGTTGAGAGATACAGTGTGGAAACACGCCCTTCTCAAAAGAAGCATCAAACTGAGCACCATTATAGTCTTTGACATCACCCCCCGATGGACTGATTTTCATGATTACATTGCCTTAAATGTCACACTTGAGTCACTAAAGATAACCTCATTCACATTAGGATAGATGAATTGAAACTTACTTTGACTTCAAAAAAGCATTGTATGTAATAGCATTGAAGTTTTAAATGAAAAGAAAATCTGGAACAGAAATCAAACCTGCCTATGTTCCATTTAATAAATGCAGGGAAAGAGGCAAATTCATTGAACAGTTCCGTTTAGGTTTATTATTGTCCTGTGTACCAAGGTACGGTGAGAATTTTTGTTTTGCATGCTATCCGGTCAGATTAGGTAACACTACAGATACAGTAAATACAATCATTTCAAACTTAAGTAAAGGGAAAGTTATAGAGTGAACATGCTGAGAGTTCAGTTTAGTGTATCATTGAGATGCAGTGAAAAGCTTTTTGTTGCGTGCTATCCAGTCAGCGATTACAATCACGCCGTCAACAGGTGACAGATACAGGATAATGGGCGTAATAATGTTTAGTGCAAGATAAAGTCCAATTATAGATAGTTTGAAGGTTTCCAATGAAATAGCTGGGAGGTCAGGACCGGTCTCCAGCTGGTGAGTGGACCGTTGCCTGATAAGAGTTGTGTCTTCCCGGCATTGGTTACAGTTTAGGAAGACATGGAGTGTTTACTGCAGACCCTACTAACTCCCACGAGAACAATGCTCTCCAACATCATCCTGTGATCAGTTTGCATTCCTGATCAGAATAAACACCCAACTAACCATAATCGAACCCATCCCCTGCCACAATTAAACCTCTTCCCTTCTGAACGGGATCCAAAAACAATTTCTCTCACTCTTTGATCACCTCTCTGCCTTTACACTCTTTGTTCTTGTGAAGTAGATCTCCGAATAAGTTTAAGTTGTCATTTGGACTGCTTGTAGGAGGGACCCCACCTCATTAACATAAATACAGCAAAATAATCAGAACATCCAATTTTCCGAATTTCATAAGCTTATAATGGTACTGCTTCCATCTTCTATCATTTCCCAACTTCCTCACTCCAACATGCATAGTACGTTCCTAGAAGTTAAAATCTAGATGTCCTGATAAAGCATATACACACACTGTACTGTGAAGGTACACATTACATTGCATCTGATTCTGCCAATGTGGTGACATGTGACAAATAAGAATGGACTTTGTATCCGTTCAGAGTGCAAACCTAATAATAATGCATTACACAAGAATAAATATAAACCCTTCCCAAAATGAATGATGCCCTGTAAAAAGCAGCATAAACAACAGGCACTATCAGCTTTCTGATTACATTAGCTATTATATTGAAGTCACCATCAATTAAACAGGTTCAATTACCGTGTCCTTCGAGAATAGTCTTTCTGTGTACTTTATATCGAAGTTCAAAGTTGGGCGTTCCCAATTCAAGAATAGCACGCCCTGGAAACATTGTCAACCTTCCAGAAGTACGCATTCACCATTTAAGTTCTAGAGAGTGTTTTTCTCAAACATACTGCTGCCATGTTCCACCAGCAACAATTGTCAGCTGTTCTGATGTCCCAGTGCATTCAGTATATACAGTGTACCTTCTAGTTGGCACAGTGATCATTGCTTTAGTGGAAGTCTCAAAGGTGAACATGGGCATCCATGCCATTACAATCCCTGTTCGCACAGAATCAAAGCATGAATCTTAAAGGAAATGCATGGGGCAAGTTTTTTTACACAGAGGTTAGTGAGTGCCTCGAACACGCTCCTGGTGATGGTAGTTGAGGCAGGCACGATAGAGGCATTTAAGAGACTTATGGATAGGCACATGGATATGCAAGACCAACTCTTATATGCATGGAATGGAGGGATATGGACCATTTGCAGGCAGATAAGAGTTGGTCTTGACATCATGTTCGGAACAGACATTGTGGGCCGAAGAACTTGTTCGTGTTCTATGTTTTAAAAGAAAGCATCTGGTCAGTTAGAGAGGTGGAACAATGCTATTTTTCTTCAGCACAAAACAAAATTTGTAAGTTGATTTGCCTCTGTAAATCACCCCTAGTGTGTAAGAGAGTGAATGAGAAAGTGGGATAACATAGAACCAGTGCGAATTGATGACCAATGATCGGTATGGACACAAAGGTAGACGCAAAATGCTGGAGTAACTCAGCGGGACAGGCAGCATCTCTGGAGAGAAGGAATGGGTGACATTTCGTGTCGAGACCCTTCTTCAGAGATGCTGCCTGTCCTGCTGTTACTTCAGCATTTTGTGTCTACCTTCGATTTAGACCAGCATCTGCAGTTCTTTCCTACACATTAGTATGGTGGACCAAAGGACCTGTTTCCACACTGTATCTTTCAATTCAATCAAAATTAAATTTGAAGAGCTGTTATAAATCCAGAAGTTTTGTTTGCTAATCATCATGTCATTTTATTTATAATTGAAAACAAAATGAAAATAGAGTCGACACAGAAACGGGCCATTGAGCTTGCGCTAACCAACAAACATTCATTTACACGTATCTTATTTTTATTCTCCCCACATTTCCACCAATCTCCTAACTCCCAGATTCAATACGTCACCTACACCTCAATGTAGTCGATTAATCTACCCACAGTACATCAATGGGATGTGGAAGCTGGAGATCCCGCATGGCCAGGGGGAGACCGTGCAAACTCCGCACAGACAGCAGCAGCGGTCAGGTTTGACCCCTGATGGCTGGAGCTGTGAGGCAACAGTTCTACTAACTGCACCTCTGTGCCATCCAAGCACAGGAAAGGCCATTCAGCCTACCATGTCCATGACAGAGTTTCTATTTCATCTTTTCCTCCTATCTTTCCTCGTTGTAATCAGGATAAGCCTCTAGTTCTTCTCAGGACAGTTTCTTCCCAGCTTTTATCAGGCAACTGAACTATCCTTTCACCAACTAGATAGCACTCCTGACCTACCATTTATCTCATTGGAGACCCTCGGATTATCTTTAATCGGACTCTAATGGACCTTGTCTTGCACTAAACATTATTCCCTTTATCCTGTATCTGTACACTGGACGGCTTGATTGTAATCATGTATAATCTTTTCACTGTCCGGATAGCACGCAACGAGAAACCTTTCACTGTATCTCGGTACACGTGACAACAATAAACTACTAAATATTCACTCTGTGCCACATAAACTACAGGTTTATATTCACTGAATTAATGATAGGGTGGGTGCCTTTACTCACTGACACATTCGCTCCACCCTCTGACTAATTCTTGGTTGGATTTCATTTAATGTAGCTTATATTGACAGCTCAGAGTTTTGATCTTCCCCGGAAACGCAAACAGTCACACTGTGGCCATACTGTACTTCAGACAGAGAACTCATCCTGCCCATTAATTTTGTGGATGAAGTCTATTTTTCTAGTATCAACCTTGAAGTCCTTTTTTTGTGTCCCTCCCACTCCCTCCACAGAGAAATAGGTTGGTGCCGTGTGATCAAAGTTGAAAGCTTATTGGAATTTATCTACTTTTCTCTTCTGTCTTCCTAAATCTTGGCACTTGGTTTGTTCTTATTCTGACCTGATTAAGCCGTGTTATATATTTGAGTTACTTATAGTATTGTGGCCTTAGCTTTTATCCAGGCTGTGCCATCATTTCCAATTTTTTGACAACAAAGCTGTGATGTTTCTTGACCAACAATGATCAGACAGAGCACTGATTGGGAAGTTTGAAATATGGTGTCGGAACAATCCTGCCCGTTACGTCAGCAAGGTGAAATACTTGATTGTTGGCAAAAGGAAGTAGGAGGAAGAACACAACCCTGTCCTCATCAATGGAGCTGCTGTAGAGATGGTCGACAGCTTCAAGTTCCTTGGCATCCGTATCATCAACAACCTTTGTGCTGACACAGTGATTAAGAAAGCACATCAGTGTATGTATTTTCTTTGTTGGAAGATTCAACATGTCCGCGAGGATTCTCTCAAACTTCCACAGGTGCACTAGAGAGAAAGTATTCTGACAGTATGTATTGCGGTCCGGGATACTTCCTTCTATCAAGTCAATCTTCATGGAGCGTAGCATCAGGGAGGTTGGAAACACCTTCAATGATGTCTGCCACCTTTTCACTCTTCCATCTTCTGAGAGTAAATAAGGAGCTTGAAAGCTCGAATGTCCGGACTTAAGAACAGCTTCTTACCCACTGCTATCAGACTCCTGAATCAGTCACCTGCTTCCAAGAGTTGTTGCCACATACTCTCTTACTCTTAACTCTGCTTCATTTGGTTATTCCATTCTTGCACGTTAGTAATTTTTCTGCACTAGTTCAGTTGTACATCAGTTGGTTATCATCACCATGCGTGTATTTATCATCACCATGCGTGCTGTTCACTCTTTGAGCTTCATGTGATCAAGGAATTTGATTGCATTTTGGTGTATGTGACAAAAAATGAATCTGAATCTGTAAAATATGCCACTGTGTTTAAGTTCTTTGATAACTTGATTTAATGCCTCTCTGTCTTCCTAAATATTTTTTCTTGATTTTATCATGCTCACCCTCGCTGTCAGTTCATTTACCATGTACTTCATTCTTTACCCACAAAATCTCTCCCGAGTGGTTATTATTTCAGTGTCCCATTATATTTGTGTAAAATGTTATGTTGAGGCACAAAGGCATATTCATAAAATGGGTCCCCCATCTGTTAACTTATTGAGATCATTTCCTGACATGTTCACTGGATCCATCTCAGACACCATGTCATAAACTAATGGTTCAGTGTCTAGCAGAGAATGTTTGATTGATGTGATCCTTGGATTCTGCTTTCAGTTTTAATCAGTCTCTAGTCTCAGCAAATCTCTTCTGTAGTTCCTCCCCTGTGCTATTTTCAATTCGTGGGGCTAAGAGTTCGAATACACTCATCTTGTATAAACGAAGCACTGCAGATGCTGGTTAATGCACAAAAGGACACAAAGTGCTGGAGTAACTCAGCAGGTCAGGCAGCATCTCTGGAAAACATGGAGAGGTGACGGTTGAGACTCTTCTTCAGACTGCTCATCTTGCTTGGAACAGCATTCTAGTCATTTGAATGACATTGTTGTTTCTGTTCAAGCATTTTCACAACATTCTCTTCACCATGTGTTCTGCAGGTTTATATCTTGTGGCACTGTGCGGAGTTGTCCTGTACTGAAGAAAAAATGGCCAAGAGGTATTTTATGTTCAGCTTTGAATATCTTGTAACATTTCCTTTCCAAAAGCTTTTTCCACTATTTTGGCTGCTCTATTTGAGGCTAGATGATCTGAAATAGCAGAATGAAGCTGGGTGTCTTGTGAGAAGTGGCCTCTTCAGGTAAACCAGGTCATGCACATGTGGACCTCTTCACATCTCTACTAGTTTCAGTGGTAGAACATGGACTCGTATGTTTCACTTCAGTGAAACAACATGGGATAAGTTATTCTTGTGGAAGTTCTCCAGTGGGTTGGAAACTGTAAGGTTGTTGAATGCCTGTTCTTTGTTGAATGCCTGTTTCAGTTGTTTGCAGTTATTTACGCTGCACAAAGCAGTATCGATTTTGACATGCCGTAATTTTGGCTGTAATACTAGGGAACAGAACTATCACTTTGCAAGTGAGAGCTGCGTCAGTTTAGATCTCCAAGGCTGGCCTGACATTTTCTGGAAAATGGAGAATAGCGAAGGTTGTGCTTATTGACAAGTTTCTCCACCAAGCCAGACAGATTTAAACAAGGTGGATGCAAGGAAAGATAATTAAAAACTAGTGATATAGTTAATGAAGATGTCAAGGTGACAATAACTCGAGTGTAATGTTGCTGTATTCCAGACATTTACTATTAACTGGGTCAGGCAACATTTCTGGAGAAAAAGGAATAGGTGACATTTCGTGTCAAGATCCTTCTTCCTGAAGGGTCTCAACCCGAAACGTCACCTATTCCTTTTTTCTAGAGATGCTGCCTGACCCGCTGAGTTACTCCAGCATTTGGTGTCTGTCTTTGATGTGAACAGCATCTGCAGTTCATTCTTACACATTTTCTATTAACTATTTAGTTACATTCTTTTTGTTGAAGAGAATGAAAGCTCTGTGTAGAATAAATTCTATCTTATTTTGAGAAAAACATGTTTGTGGCAACAATTGCTAATCCCATGTCCTTAGTTGGTGAAATGAGAGAGAGAATCAGAATCAATTTAAATAGAGAAATAAAACACAAATAGGGTGACAAAAGTTTTTCCTCATCTCAGTCCTAAAGCCCCGAAAAGCCGAGTCGTCCGAGACCCAAAGTCGCCGCCGACGTCCCCGCGAGGCAAGGCTTCCAATCAGCAGATGCAGCCCCCCCTCCACCGCCTACCCCTTATTCTTAAACTGTGACCCCTGGTTCTGGGCACCCCCAACATCAGGAACATTTTTCCTGCATCTAGCCTGTCCAATCCCTTAAGAATTTTATATGTTTCTATAAGATCCCCTCTAATCTTTCTAAATTCCAGTGAATATAAACCCAGTCGATCCATTCTTTCATCATATGTTGGTCCCACCATCCTGGGAATTAACCTGGTGAACCTACGCTGTATTCCCTCAATAGCAAGAATGCCCTTCCTCAAATTAGGAGACCATAATTGAGGTCTAGTGGTACAATGCAAATATTTAAAAATTGTTGGCATGCAAGTGTGTTCTTGCATGCCCGGAGACACTCCTGATCATGAATGATATGAACATCTGAAAATTGAAGGAAGCACAATTCTGTGTTTTTGCCACTTTCCCTTTATAGAAACATAGAAATTAGGTGCAGGAGTAGGCCATTCGGCCCTTCGAGCCTGCACCGCCATTCAATATGATCATGGCTGATCATCCAACTCAGTATCCCGTACCTGCCTTCTCTCCATACCCCCTGATCCCCTTAGCCACAAGGGCCACATCTAACTCCCTCTTAAATATAGCCAACGAACTGGCCTACTTATGAAGTAGTCTTTAGCCCACAAACCAATAATGTACATACATTTCTATGAATAGTTTCTCACCGCAAGTTAATGTTCACTTGAATTTCTCTTTAAAACTATTAAATCCTGGGAAAGCATAAAATATAATTCCTTAGATCAACAAAAGTTTAACATTCCTAGTTACATATAATTTGTCTCTTTACTCAAAATTCCAAAGATTTTCACTGGAATAATAACCTTTACACTTAAAACTAAAATTGCTGATTATGCCTTGTATAGCGATGCCTAGTGATATAGTTAATGAAGATGTCAAGGTGACTATAACTCGAGTGTAATGTTGCTGTTATTAGGCTGCTGTATTCCAGACATTTACTATTAACTGGGTCAGGCAGCATTTCTGGAGAAAAAGGAATAGGTGACATTTTGTGTCAAGATCCTTCTACCTGAAGGGTCTCAACCCGAAACTATTATACTCTTGTGATTTTGAGAAAGGAAGAAAATATATTCTGTTTACAGAACTAGCTCGCATATTGTCAAACTGGTAAGATTGTGCATACTCTCTAAATATACAGAGTCCATTGTTGTAATCTCTTCTTTCTACTCCTTTTAATTCCTTCACATACCATATAAAATTCTGCTTGCCTTTTCACCCTTTACAGTCTTCCCCTGTCATTGCTCATTCTCAACGATTCCATTCCATAAGGATACACAAGCCTTTATATTTATGTTTGATCAATTTACTACGGATGAATTAAACTATATACGTACGTATTCTGAAAGAAATGCTCCAAGGCTAGGGCTGTTTCGTCTGCATCATCAGTCACATTTTTATTCCAAGTACAATAGGAATAAAAGCACAAAAGATTCTTTCAGCTCTGAGACACAAGATGTACAGATGGGTCCCATCTATATAGCTTCCACATTATAGAAAATGGTACCTTATTGATGTACTCTCTGTGTAAAATATACACCCTTCTGTTCAAATCCCTTCATGGCCTTCTTTCAATCACTATCTGTGTTCCCTCTTTCAGTAAGATACCGCTCCAATATTTCTGTGCTTTTTCAATTGTTGATCCTTGTCACATGAATCCTGATTTTTTTATCTTCTCATCTTTAACTGTTCTGGAATGTTCTCGCTAAACTTCCTCTCATTTCATTTCCATAAATTTCTCTCAAAACCTATCTCTTTGGATTTTTGTTTTGTTACCTGCCTTCATTTTGTTTTTGCAGAAAAAAAGTGCTGGAGTAACTAAGTGGGTCAGGCAGTATCAATAGAGAACAGGAATAGGTGATGTTTTTCGGGTTGGTACTCTTCCTCATACTGCAAATGGTCCCTTTCTGAAATGCCGCTTATCCTGAGATGCTGCCTGACCTGGTGAGTTACTCCAGCACTTTGTGTTATTTTTGTAAACCAGCATCTGCAGTTTCTTGTGTCTGCATATTGTTTTTACTATTTTGATGTCAATGCTATGTGATAACACTCCTGTGAAGCTCCACAGTAGATGTTGCTGCATTAATGACACTATATATGTGCAAGTTATAATTGCATAGTGAATTGAACTGTCCCTTGAACAAACATAGCTGAATCATTGCAATAATGGAGTTTGTTAATATATTTAAAGGAAATAATGTAGGTACTCGAGGAAAAATGGATGTGAATGGCTTTTATGCAAGTTTATGTGAACTAGAATGGGTAACGACTCATGCAGAGCATAAATATTGCTATAGCTAGACAAAAAATATATATTGCCATCGGCAGATCAGTCTGAAGAAGGGTCTCAACCCGAAATGTCGCCAATTCCTTCTCCCCATAGATGATGCTTCACCCGCTGAGTTTCTCCAGCATTTTTTGTCTACGATTGTTCCAGCATCTGCAGTTCTTTCTTAAACATAAATATTGCCATAGTTGGGCTGAATGATCTATTTTTTCGGTTGTATTTCTACAAATATAAAACTTTATTGACTTCCTCTCTCTTGGTTAGTTTTTGAAAATTGACTTTTTCTCCCCTAAATTTAACTTGGCTTCTATTCACTACTTCCTGAAATGTGCGCAGTTATGCATGCATTACTCTGCTAATATCCATCTCAATCAATTTAACTAAAAAAAATGTAATTGACAATGTCAGCACAAAGAGATTTGTAAAAGACTCCAAAGGTGTAATCCTTATTCAATCATGATTCAATTTATCTTGAAATATATGGTTTTCTAATAAAGGAACTGATATCGATATTGCACCATTTCTGATATAACTAAGAAATCATTGGATAGGTTGTAGTGAAACAAGCCTTGCCCCTTTTACTACTCCCACAATGTTGGGTTCAGACTGATAGAAAGAAATGCACAATTTGCAGAAACTATCTCTTCCAGTGATCATGATTAAAGAGCTTTATGGAAGTCACCAAATTATAACATTGCGCACTTTCCAATGACTCATACGTCTTGTGAAACAGACTCAGGAAGTGATTATATGCCAAAGGTGCCAACAGTCTTCTTAAGACTCATCTCTGATCTGTCAGATCATCAGTCTTTTAGAACTAAGTATGCTTGAAATTCCTAAGAAAAGATAAACGTTGCTTAACGCATTAACTTGAAAGATTAATTGCAGTTTATCAAATGTAATAAAGTCTTGCCATGTTGGCCAAATTAAATAAACTGAGATTAGAGTCCAAATTTGTAACATTTCTCCAAATAAATTGAACAGTTGTTATCACTTTCCGCCACACCCGTAAAAATAGCCTGGGTACAGGGTTTAGGGTAGAACTAGTTTATGGGTGATCATCTGTTTCCACTCTAAATCACTAAACTAAACAAGGAACTGCAGATGCTGGAATCCTGAGCAAAAACACAAAATTGCTGCAGTAACTCGGATAAGCAGTATCAGTGGATGCAATGAATAGGCAACATTTGGGTTGGGATCCTACTTCAGATTCTTTATGGTTTTGGGTTCAATGTTCACCCACCCTCTGGGTAAAAAGGATTGTTCTGAATTTCATTTTTGTGATCATTATATATTGATGGCCTCTCACTTTGTTCGGTGTCCAGACCCATATTCCCAGGCTAATTCCCAATGACAATCAGGCCATTGAACCCTACGCACCACCTAAACTTCGATCTTTAAACTGCCTTGGTTGCAATAGGGACTTCAGGCTTTGTTTTTGTTTATGCACTATATTGGGTTTTTAATCTATTGAACTTCCTTTTTATGCTTATTTATTATATTATCTATTGAGTATTGTGTTTACAAACCTGTTGTGCTGCTTGCAAGTAAGAATTTCACTGTTCCATTTCTGTACATATGACAATAAAACACACTTGACTCTATGCCTATTCTTGCTCCTATTTTCTGATGTTCTTCGATCTGTTGACCTCACAATAAAAGTTCATTAACATTACACATCCGGTCAAGGTCAGGGAATGCGTCACTGAATGTCATTCCCATCAACAGCATCACTTGTTTCAGACGCTGCTTAATGTACCTACTTCACTTTCCTACCAAAACTCTCAGTTAGGACTCACACCTGACATTCTCCCCTCCCGAGGTTTGCACTGCTTCCAGCCATGTACACACGTGGGTAGCTGTGCACTAGGACACAACCTTCCTCTTTGCAGAACAAGTTGACCGACACAGCAGCTAATGGCCAGGGAATAGTTGAGGCTGCATCACACTCGCCCTGAGAAGAAGAAAATGTAGTCACTGCAAAGGGAATTGTGGCCAGAGTCGAAAGGCATTTGGGTGGAATCATAGGAGATGACACCCCAGTGTGTCCCCCCCCCCCCCATCCACCACACAATTTTTAATCTATAGACTACAGATGGTTTAAACCCTCCGGCTCCCACTTCCCCATCCCTCGCCCCCTCCCCTCAATGCATCTTAGTTTAGTCTAAGATAACGCTCGGAGGTATTCAGGACAGTGTGTGGGCATGGGCTGAGTACATCATTCTGCCTTGTGGAACAGGCACAACAGCAGCAGAATCAGGACATAAGATGCTGTAAGCCTACAAAAGGGAAGTGACTGCAGGCACCTGTGGGAGGCTAACATGTAGCAAAACCTGGTTCCAGCAGAATGGGGCCCAATGTTCTTCACAATTAGCAAAAATCGGTGAAGCGGAGTGCCTTTAGACATAATCTGCACGAGGATATGCACTGGCCTGTCGCCTACTCCTGCCACCATGGAGGTTATATGTCACAGTATCAGTGCACAGACTACATTAAACAGATGAAGTCTCAGTTTCCATTGCAATAGGAGCAGCTCAGATATCCACTGCTGCTACGCAGCTCAAACTGTTACTATGGGTGTGGATGTCAGAGGAGAAAATGACCTGCAGAATATCATACTCTGGAAGCAAACTGTCCGAGAGACTACTAGCATTGTGGCTGGAGCAGGTAGCAGATTTCAGTTAGGACATCTGTGCTGAAGAGAGAACTCTTCATATTCTTCATTGAGGTTCAGGTAAGATAATTGCTCCCAATCGACTCTGGTTAGATATAACCTTAAGGGAGATTATCTTCCTTGTCCTTGCTGTAACAGCTTATTCAACTCTGTACACCCTCTTCCTTATCTCTAAGGGGACTATCTTTTGTGCATCATCCTTGTGAGGCAACTGGATTGTGCAATAGCTCGACATAAATCCAAAGTCTGTGAAATTATTTTATGCAGTGTAAGGATTTTTCCAGGAATAAAATGATCCTTGAAACGAACCAATAAGTCCAAGATTTGCTTTATTGCGTCCATCTTGTGGTTGAGATGAGATTGGGCAATGGCAACTAACAGCATATAAAACACGTCTGAATATGATGTCTGTAAACATTGATCTCCAATTTCAGGTAGTCCTTGCTTTCTCCCTCCTTCCCCTCCCCTTCCCAGCTCTCCCACAGCCTACTGTCTCCGCCTCTTCCTTTCTTCTTCCCATCTCCCCCCCCACCCCTACACATCAGTCTGAAGAAGGGTCTCAACCTGAAACGTCACCTATTCCTTCGCTCCATAGATGCTGCCTCACCCGCTGAGTTTCTCCAGCATTTTTGTCTACATTTGATTTTTCCAGCATCTGCAGTTCTTTCTTAAACATGATGTCTGTGAATATCATTTCTGTGTACATAGCCAGAAGGCCGTTATAGAAATAGAACAGTACAGCACAGTACAGGAACTGGCCCTTCAGCCCATAATATTTGCGTTGAACATGATGCCCAGTTCAACTAGACACCTTTGCCTGCCAGGGATCTATGTATCCCTCTAATTTTACATATCCATGTGCCTATCTAAAAGCCTCCCCTGGCATCTTAAATGCCTTCCTGGCACCCATCACTTTCTGTGTAAAAAAAAAAAAAATAACCTGTCCCACGCATCTCCTCCAAATGTTTCCCCTCTCACCTTCGAGCTATGGCCTCTAGTCCTTGACATTTCCACCCTGAGAAAAAGGTTCTGACTGTCTACCCTATCTATGCCTCTCATAATGTTGTAAACATCTGTCGGGTCTCCCCTCAACGTCTGATGTTCCAGAGAAAATAATACAAGTTTATCCAACTCCTTATAGATAACTAGACCTAGCCTGCCAATGATCACTTCGGGGGATTTTCCATATGCAAAGAATTTCATTCTGCATACATGAATTTCTGCATGCACATCACATCACTGTCTACAAACGGACAGTGTTAAAGAACTCTAGACAGCAACTCTAGACTCTTGGACAATTGCAGCAACACGCAGTAAAAATCATTCACAAAGTAACTGGCCAGTGTCTAATCCATTACAATAGTGTTGGCATTTGCTCATCGATTGATGTCATTGTGTTCATGCCCACATATGTCTGGCAAGAATGTTGTACAAAGTAACATTTTTATCAACACTGGCCAACCCAACGTGGTTCAAATTTACGTGCCTGCATCATTTGTCATATGGAGAAAATTCAGTACTCTCAGCATGTAGACACTAGGAGTTAGAAAGACAAATTTTGTAGACTTCAAATTTTAATGGTCCAAGATAGGTTTTAACATTCTGAACAACTTTAGTCTCTGCAAATTAAACTAAATAAGGGTATGTAAAATTAGAGGCTATTGCTGACAATATTATTGTAAAAATGCAGTGCGCACATATCAAACTTTTTTCTATTGAAATAAGAGACAATAAAACTGCATTTAAAACATTGCTCATTTTGAAAAATCACAGGACCATTGATAATCATTCTACCATAAATCGCTTACACCTTTATTTTTGATGACGAAAATTAACCATTATAATACCTTCCATGAACAATAATGCTGTCTTTTGAATCACACGAGGGTCGTATGTTTTACTGTAGACCATTTAAGATTATATTTTAGCACATGATAGTGGAAGTTATGCGTCTCTCCGTGAAGCATGATATTCTATTAACCAACCCCCAGCAGTTTTAAACATAAAATCCATAGAAAATGCTTATACCAAGTTGGCAGATATTTATGGTGAAATTATCACAATGAGTGATTCAAATCTTCTCCTCCACTGCTGAGGTAGATGCTGAATTAATTTTCCATCTGTCCCCGGTGTGACGTTAGATCAGGCATGGTTTTTTTTTATCACGTAAGCCTTTTGCGACTCGTGTACATAAATAGCAGCAGTGCACCTGGAGCAAGGAACTTTCCTTCACTTCCTTTGGCCAAAAATATGAAAACCATGCAGAAGCGAGCAAGAAACATGGACAAGGAAATTAATGCGAACCAAGAATGAAAAATAAGGGATGAACAGAATGGGATGTTTTTAAGCCTATGTTTTAAGGGCCTGTCCCACTTAGGCATTTTTTTTTTTTAGTGGACTACAGGCGACTAGGCTGTGGCCAGGGTGTCGCCGCCTGTATGGTCATGAGTCGTCTCCTCAGTTGCCCAATGAGCCGCAGCGTTTCTCTGGTCGCCGTTGGATTTTGAAATGTTCAAAAAATGTTGGCGACAGTGGGCTTTTGACGACAATGAGCGTAACTTGACTTCTCCTGACGTAGGTGCTGTCGTAAGTTGTCGCCAGAATGACGTAGGTTGTCGCCATGTGACTTAGATTGGCGCCGGTGCTGACTTTGGGGAATTCCATTGGCGACGACCTACATCAACCAGCGACAGGTAGCAGCGACTGAATTGTCTTAAGTTGTCTTCAGTTGTCGCCGACAGGGTCGTTGCTTGTCGTAGCTTGTCGTGAGTGGATGTAGGTTGTTGTAGTTGTGGTCGTAGGTGGACGTCCTAATGGGTCGCCGGTTGGCGGTAGCTTGCCATAGCTTGGCGTCGACGAGTAGGTGGTAGGTTGTCGTAGACATTGTCATAGGGGGGTCCAGTCACCGGTTTTTTGGTGACCTGCTACGACTATGACAGTCGCTGGCAGTCGACAAACAAATCGTCTAAGTGGGACAGGCCCTTTACTGTTTAACATGAACAAAATACATTTCTTAGCCTTTTCCCGCACATTGTGGATTAAACAAATGCACAAATAACGAAAGAAAACTGTGATAAGAGGCAAAGCTGCACCAATTGTGTAAGATCAACACAGCATTTTAAGTTAACAAATGAACTGCTGGAAGAACTCAGCAGGTCAGGCAGCTTCTGTGGAGGGAATAGTCAGATGATGTTTTGGATCAGACCACATCTTCAGTCACTGTCCCAACCCGAAACATCGACTGTCCATTCCCTCCACAGATGCTGCCCTACTTCCCGCTGTAGTTTTCATTTTGTTCAGGATTTGAGCGGCTGCTGTTTCTCATGTCAACATTTTAAGTTGATAGGAAGAAGTTAATGCCAGGTGGTTAATATCCAGGCAGTTTCAAGTTGAAAGGCATGGCATTCAGAACTGACTTTCACTCGCAGCTTTGTTTAAAATCATTGGGAAGTAGTTTTCCTTTAGATATAAAAGAACACTGGACTTGCATGAAGTGATGCCATGTTTACTAACTAAACTTATTCCTGTTTTGGTTCAAATTTGTATGCATTGTCAGGCAGCATTTTCACCTGCACCGATTTTAAGTTGCACTTAAAACAACCTCCAAAGCATTTATGAGTAACTAGACCAAGTGCAGACCCGTTGGGTCTGATCCCCCAACGTGTGGTTGTGGGGGGGGAGGCGGCATGCAGCGTCACACACGCTAACTATCCCCCCCCCCCCTCCCCCCACATTCGCGCTAATTACCCCCCTTGATATTATATTAATATTATTAATTTGCTCCTTTTACCCCATAACCACCCTATCTACTGACGCATAGCCCCCAACTTGCAGTCACATCTAGAGAGAGGGGAAGGGGGGGGGGGGGGGGTAGAGAGAGAAGGGGCAGAGACTGAGAGAGAGACAGAGGCACAGAGAGAGGGGCAAGAGGGATAGGAGGGTGGGGAGGAGGAGAAGAGGGAGGGTTGGTGAGGAGGGGAGGAGAGAGAGAGGGTGAGAGTGAGAGGGGAGAGTGAGGGTGTGCTGAGAGGGTGGCTGAGAGGGGGGTGAGGTGGGGAGCGGGGAGGGGGGGGGGGTGGGGTATGGTTGGTGTGGAGGGGATGGAGGGAGGGGGGAGGGGGAGAGAGATGGTGTGCTGAGAGGGGGGTGAGGTGTGCGGAGAGGTGGGGAGCGGGGAGGGAGGGTGGAGAGGAGGGGGGGTTTAGGGGAGGGATGGTGGTGGAGGGGAGAAAAGAGAGAGAGAGAGAGAGGAGGAGGGGAGGGGGGGGAGAGGGGGGGAGGGGGGGGGGGGGGGGGGGGAGGTGGGGGGGGGGAGGGGGGGGATGGGGGGGGGGGAGAGAGGGGAGGGGAGAGAGAGAAGGGAGACGGGGGGGAGAGAGAGAGAGAGGGGGAGGGAGAGAGAGGGGGGGGGGGGGAGAGAGAGGAGGGGGGGGGGGTGAGAGAGGGGGGAGAGAGAGAGAGTCCCTGATTATACTGCTGGCCTTGCCAAGGCAGCGTGAGGTATAAATGGAGTAAATGGAAGGGAGGTTGGTTTGTGTGATGGTCTGGGTTGGGTCCACAATTCATATCTTCTCCTTTGCTCTATCTATTGTACTTGAGTTTGACTTGATTGTATATTGTATAGTATATCTGATCTGTTTTGATAAAACAATGCTTTTTACTGTACCTCGGTATATCCGGATAATAATAAACCCTATTTTTGAAGGTTATAAACGTGCCAAAGTTGTTCACTATTATCCAGACAACTAAAAAACGAATTTAACTTGAAAAGCCGCCTAAAGAGTCTAGGGCTCGGTGGCGCTGGTAGAATTGCTGCTTTACAGCACTTGCAGCGCCAGAGACCCGGGTTCCATCCTGACTACGGGTGCTGTCTGTATGGAGTTTGCATGTTCTCCCCATGACTGCGTGGGTTTTCTCCAAGATCAGTTTCCTCCCACACTCCAAAGACGTACAGGTTTGTAGGTTAATTGGCTTGTGTTTGTATACTTGGTATAAGTGTAAATTGTCCCGTGTGTGTGTGTGTAGGCTTGTATTAGTGTGCGGGGATCGCTGGTCGGTGCGGACTCGTTGGGCCGAAGGGCCTGTTTACACGCCATATCTCTAAACTATACTAAAATAGGTTAATATGGTTAAAATAGGTAATACGTATTACTTTGATCAGAAGGCAGGGGCACAGTTGACTTTGTTTGGAACACCACCTTCTCCAGAACATTGGTTCAGGTCATGCTGATGAATATTCAGTAGTTCCTTGCAGAAGTGTAGGTTCGCTACAGTGCACATATCAGCTTGTCCCAGATTTCCGCCCTGGGTATGACATTGCAAACGTAATGAAGGGGTGAGGGGAGATGAAACTCAAACAGTATCTACGCCTTGCTCCACCCCTGGATTATCCACTGAATCCAGGGGCAGGACTTGATTGACCTGAGCTGAGAGAATGGATGCAGTTTGCATCTGGCCTCTCAGCTTTACCCAATAGTGCACCCAAAACTGCTCATTTCAATGGGATTGCTGACCCTCAATAAAAAGGTAAGTGAAGGTAAGTACTTAATTTTGTATTTTACATGATTGTAAATAAAATAGTTTAATAATTAATCAAAATAAGTTGAATGTGGTCGTTTAATGCATTTGTTATCTTATAATGTTTCATTTTTTAAATTAGCTTTAAAAGAAATTGAATGTTGTTAATATTGATCATCGGGGATGTTTAGAAAGTGGGGAGAAGACTATCTCGTAGCGTGAACTCTCAGAAGGTCGTCATGCAGTGTGTGGGCAGGGACTTGGTACCCATGTTTCGCCTTGTGAAATAGTCACAGCATCAGGGGAATCAGGACATAAAGTGCCGTAATGCCACAAAAGAGAAATGTCTGCAGGCATCTGTGGGAGGCTAACAAGCACAAAACCTGCTTCCAGCAAAATTGGGTGCAATGCTCTTTAGGATTAGCAAATAATAGAGGGGAAAGAGTCTGCCTTTGCACAAAACCTGCACTTAAAATCCCTCAATTATTTACTTGGTTTGACCAAATTGGTGCAACCCAGTTGAAACTGTCCCAAGATTTAATTATTTCTCAGATAGTTGGTCCGTCTAGTCCCTCTCGGGTTAGTCTAACTAGCAAAGGAAAAGAGCTTGGAAAATAATTTTCAGTAACTAGACAACAGAAACGTTGCCTATTTCCTTCGCTGTTCCTTCTTAAACAGAAATTCATCCTTTGCTGCGGTTATGAAAATGGGAGTTTGGTTGGTATTGCTGTGTTATCACAGACTAGACAGAACTAACTTCAGAACATCCTTTATTGGAGAAAACAGCAGAGTCTAGTGCAGCAAGATATCAGGCTGATCCATATGGTACACTCAGAACATAAAGATACACTGATGCCCATGTACAATGCATTCTCACCCCTCTAAACATCGTACAACCAAATAACTATGTACACTTGTATACTCATGCAGGGAACTGATTATTTGTGGAGATGGATACTCAGTTAATTTGATCAGTTATAAATTCATTCAATCTCCCTGATCTCATCTTCAGAAGCTGTATATTAATCATTTTGAAGTGTCAGTGACTCCAATAAACCACACAGTGCTCCTCTTACATATGTGCTCTGCTATTCTTTTTCTATCAATGTTGCATCGTGTTTGTATCACTAATTTTGAATAGAAGATTGACACAAAGCTGGAGTCAATCTGCAAGACAGGCATGCAGCATCCCTGGAGAGAAGGAATGGGTGACGTTTCGGGTCGAGACTCAACCCAAAACGTCACCCATTGCTTCTCTCCAGAGATGCTGCCTGTCCCATTGAGTTACTCCAGCTTATTGTGTCTATCTTCGGTTGAAACCAGCATCTGCAGTTCATTCTTACTAATTTTGAATAACCAGCCCACAATGTGGTCAACTGTGGATCATCCCTGCACTTGTTTACATTGGTGCCGATGTTGCATTAGTTTCATTCTCAAATTCAATAAACGTAAGATTCTCGGCCAACTTGCGACCACGAACTTTAAAATCTTTAAAATGTGGCTTGAAACTCCGTCTTGAGCAGTTCGTTTTTCTACTCTGCTTCTCCCAAAACATCACCTCGTCAGGTATCCAGCACCTGTTCAGCTGGTGACTGCTCTAGTGTTTCCCAAAATACTCAACTTCCTGGTTCGGTGAAACCTTCCAGCTTCATCTGCTGACTCATTTTAATTTGCTTGTGTTTGTCACAGAGTGAATCTTGCCTTCTTCCATAGACTTTGAGTTGTTGACTATATATGGCTTTACCTTGCACTAAACGGCATTCCCTTATCAAGTATCTATACGCTGTAAATGGCCCGATGGTAATCATGTATAGTCTTTCCACTGACTGGTTAGCACGCAACAAAAGCCTTTTCACTATACCTCGGTACACGTGTAAATAAACTAAACTTTGAAACTGAAACTCCTTCAGTTACTAAAACACACTTCCCATTCCTTGAGAGTTCGCAAAGTTCCCAAGTTCTCAAACTCTCCTTCCTCATATAGTTTATTTGCAGCCTTGACCATTCCCTGAAATTACGATCCACAAGATTCAAGAAGCTAGAGGCTCCCAAAACCACTGGGCTGGTCACGTGGGGCTCGAGTTCAATTGACTCTGGGATCTCCTCGCTATCCAGGATCATGATCCTTTTAAAAACACAGTCTAAGCAAGTAGGTTCATTTCACTCCCATGATCATGGAAGCATGGGCATAGCCCATAGCTAAGCAAGACAAATGGACAAATTGTCCTTGTCAGACACCCTTGCAGCCCATCTCAACCATGACGGTGACTGGTGAGTTCCATACACTTCCCCTAGTTCCATCATTGTAAGAATCAGCATGATTGAAATGCATATTTATAGTCACTCCCTCAACGATCTTGCATGTGTTCATCGTTATCGTTCTTTTCGGAAATATAATCAATTTTATTGAATGTTCCTTTTACTGACTCTTCATCCACTGACTGTATCATGCATACAGTACAGTGTATCTGTTCCACATCCTAACCTCCATGTTTTTGAAGCATATGGGGATTATTTCCTAATATCTGATGATTTGTTGAAGGATTTGAAACCTAATGGAATGTTCTCTCTGCTCTTAAGACTGTAATCCCGGGCTGTCTCATACATGAATTTGGAGGCCAGATGTCTCCCTTGGCACCCATGGCAATATCTCCCATCTATCCCACCCAGTGACTCGAGCACTAAGCATTCAGATGAACTCTGGATTCCTGCCAAACTCTGGATTCCTCCCATTAGCTTAGAAGCACATCCTGAACAAACATTACTTACATTCTCACTTTTCTTCGCCCTGCAAGTACCAATCCAGAGCACTACCTCAAACATCAGATCCAATATTTTAACATGCTTTGCTCGAATTCTCTCAGAAGTTGTTGATGGATTGGAATGTCCCTTTAAACTCTGCACTCTGTCTTCCATATTACAATTCAAAAGCTTGCTTGCAGTGCCAATAGATTCAACAATGTCTCCAAACTAATGTTGATGTGTTGTTCTGTTCTGTGAGACCTTGAAGAGTACTTGTACTCAACACATATACAGTGTGAATGGCAAAGTCCTCTTGTACTCCCAAGCTCCACAATGTTTCCTCCATGGCCATTTCTGCCATCCCCACCACATACGCTCCTATTCTCACCAGCAGCAACATTTCCAAACTTAACACCAATGTGGTGTATCTTGCTGCAAGGGTTAACAGAAGAACAACCTTCATTGAAAGCAGCCATGTTTTACTGAAATATGTCTGGTATAACACTGCGTGAAGGCCCTGCCATGTTGTACACTTAGTTCATATAGCTACACTTGCACTTATACATACTAAATTCAAGTGTTAAACATACAATACAGTAGTGGAAAACTACTTCTGAACTTGAATTCCAATTTGCTTGCAAACAAGGATGAATTTCAACTGTTAGATTTCTTCCAATTTGATACTCAATTCTGTTTAAGAGGGAAGTGCAGATGCTGGAGAATGGAAGGTTACACAAAAAAGCTGGAGAAACTCAGCGGGTGCAGCAGCATCTATGGAGCGAAGGAAATAGGCAACGTTTCGGGCCGAAACCCTTCAAGGATTGATACTCAATTCTGTTGGAACTGAGCAGGGAGCTCTGAAAACTATGTGACAAGGAGCATTTTGCAATTTAATCTGGTATTATTTAGAGATGCAGCAAGGAGCATTGATGGGAAAAGGCTAAAACAAAAGGTTACAACAAATTATTCTCATAAAAGCAGGATGTTAAGTTTAGGTTACGTAAAACCTTCTGGATTATCAGCCTCGGGGCTACTGAAAGAAGTGAAAGCTCACTTTGTATTGAGTTGGTTCTACTAATAGATTGATTAGCAGACGATACATATTAACAATGCTCTGAAGCTGAAGCAAATATCCAATGAAAATCGATTTTGTGGTAAAGCTGTTTTTAACCTGAGATGGATTTGAGAATATGATAGGATATGTCACAAAATGTTTTTTTCATGTTTTCTAATACCTTCTGCTCATCTCTTTGCTATGGACATGTTATAATTCGACAGGTTGTTGGCATGTCTGGAGAGAGGCCCAATTGCCGTTCCAGTTGAAAATTGTCAAAAGCCATCAGATATATGTTTGAAATCTCTGGAATCACCGGCCTTTTGGATGAGGCATTGGAGTACGGTCTTGTCGCCTTGATCAGGTGGACACAAAAGAGCCCTTGGCACAATTTGAAGACCATGGATGTTTCCCTGGTGTTCAGGACAATATGTATCCATCCGCCAACAACATTAAAACAGATTGCCTGGACACTGTACAAACTGGCTTTAAAGTTTGCTTATGTATATTAAAAAAAATAGACTGCACCAAAAGTAAATGATTCTCTGCAAAATAACTTTGGGACATCCTACATAGGTGAACGATGCTAAGTTCTTGGTTTCTTTCATTACAAAGCCTCAAAGTTGTAATTTACGGACTAAAAAGTGGAGACTTTAACCCAGCACCACTGGGACAGCTTGTGATAATAACATTTCAATATTCTCTTAACATATACATATTTTTTGTTTTGTTTTGTTTTCCAGAAGCATTTTACTTGTGCCCTGGTAGCTCTGCTTGATAATAATGAATAAGTTTCTGATTGTATTTGATTTTGATGAAACCATCATTCAACACAACAGTGACTATGTCATCCTCAAATGTAACCCAGACCAAAGTCTTCCAGAAGAATTACTGCGGCCTCGGGATGAAGAATGTTGGAGTGAATATATGGGCAAGGTATTCCAGTATCTAGGAGAGACGGGGGTCAAAGAAGAAACCATGAGAAAGGTTTTAGCAGAAACCCCACTTACAAAAGAGATGCTAACCCTATTTCAGTTCCTTAGGAAGTCCCCAGATTTATTTGAATGTGTTATTATCTCAGATGCCAACACCTTCTTTATCAATAGCATTCTTCAAGCAAATGACCTATCCACCGCTTTCCAGAAAATATACACAAATCCTTCGTGCTTTGATAACAAAAATACCTTCACAATCAGTCCTTACCATTCCCATGTGTGTGAGCAGTGTCCCATTAACATGTGCAAGAGACAGATCCTGCATGATCACCTCGTACGACGTGCTGAAGAGGAAGTTGAATTTGATAAAATCTTCTACGTTGGAGACGGCACCAATGACTTCTGCCCTTCTGTAGATTTGACGACAACTGATGTCATCTTCCCAAGGAAGAACTATCCATTGGATAGGTTGATCTCCGAGTTCAAAATGACAGAACCATCTGCAATTCAAGCCCAAGTCGTTCCCTGGGAGTCTGGAGAAGATATATTGCTTTTCCTTGAGGATTGCGCAGGGAGATAATGTTGCTCCAACATCCCTAAAAGAGATTCAGAAAGCGTTATCATTTTCCAGTAGTAATTTAAAAGCTTTTTTGGGAAACAGAGTAAAATTAATAGTAAAATTGCATGATTCTAAAGCTTACTGAAATATTTAATTATTATACTAGTTCAGGATCTAACACATATTTCCCTATATCAACAATGCTAGTTATTTGGTCAACAATGTAAAAGCTGTGATTAAACACTAATTGTGATTTTTCAAATGCACCTTTTCCCGGAACACAGAGAAAAGTAGTTATAAATCATCTACTATTTTAGTTAGGGAGAAAGATTGTACCAGCACACAATGGTAGAAATATTTATATTGTAGATATATCAGTGCGAGTTCAATTCTCAAGACGGCTTCATCAGTAATTAAAAAATTTTGCATGGAATGTATTAATGTTCCTATGATAGCGTACTAACCAAGCTATAATCTTCATGCAGTCATCAGCCACGTATCAGAATGCTTCAAACATTTAGCCAGCCCACATCAGTGTTTAGTAAATTCTATGAACTTTCCATTACAAGTTTCCATGGAATGTTTCCGAACATGTAATCTTTAAACTTCTGCAGGACAAAACAGAAAACAAGAAATTATTTTCCTTATTTAAATTTTGTAGTGCTTTGACTCTAAATACAACTCTGGGAAAGGAAGTAAGATTTCAGTATCTGAAGTTTCTTGTATCTCCAAGGAAAATCCATAAACTGTTTGAAATTCACAATTAAAGGACGGTTTTCTTAATACTTAGAATTATCGGTGAGATATATCAACCAATGGAATACTGTTCAATAACTTTATCATTGGCCTTAGTTTAAGCAGAGCGGTAGACTGATTATGATCTGGTTTAATTTCATTAAGTGTTGATCTAAACAGATAATGGATTGGAAATGCCTGAAATTATATAACAATGCAACTAAAACGAAAATTCCATATAATACCAAAAATGCTTGGGATTTGCAATGACACCAAATTACCATTATGCTTATGTTAATATTCATGAAAAATAAACCGGTTGAGATTTTTTTTTTTAATTTTAAAACTAGCATTACATTGCTTTGGACATCCTGGGTCAGATTCATGTGAGGTCACTGGGGAAGCGATTATCTAATGTGTATTGCATACAGTGCAGTGTGTACATTAGAATTGTGATTTATTGGTCTTTCTTGTATCTCTGCCTAATGGGAAATGTTGCTTCAAGTAATAGGGCCACTTTGAAGCAGTCTTGCCCAAAGTTGTGGATGGATGCTGGAAACAGGCACCCTTTGACCCGACATCTAAAGGAACATCGAACTTTTGGGGACGGGTACTTGAGAGTTTGGCCCCCACAAAGAATGATGACCTGCCTTTAAGATGGAGTCATTGGGACTACTGGAAGCCTGTGTAACTGCAGCTCAGGTAGGGATATACCCTCTGGTCAAGCGTTGCTGCTGGGATTGTGGTCCAGTCCATTTCCTAAATCTGTATTTGTCAGAATATGGTTGGGGCAACATCAGTCATCCATTGCATGCTTGGTGATATCACTAATGCACGTCCACTAGCTACTATGTATAAATGCATGGGGTCCCAGTAAAATCTACCAATTTACACTAAATGCTTGCAGGGTTAAACCTATCTGGAAGAAAACCACTGCATAGCAATAAAAAACATTGTGCTACCTGATAAACCTTCTAACCAATGGCATCCTAAATTTACTTATTATTCAATTAGACATTACTGATGATATAGAAGAAATTAACCTGGAGATAGGACAAGAACTTTATGAAAATGTTTAATTCAGAAATATGACACAAAAAATCACACTGCAAAATTACTGCTGCTAAATAAATAACAGAGCATGATTTGTACTGTACTGCCGCTTAGATATCAGTACATAATATGTAAAACTGATTTGACTTGAAGTGTGAAGATATCCCTGACATTACTGAAAGATCTCAAACAATTTACAAAATTAAACTTGGACAAAGTTGAGGAATTAAAAATAATTGGTGTCTTTAGCTGTTGTTGTAGAATGTAATACGAAACCATTGATGGTAACGGATTTAACTTAACTAAATCGAGTTGGGTCATTTATAGAATTTTAGATAATCAGACTGAAAATGTATACTGCATTGTTAAAAAGCTTTGGTGCAGCTAGAATAAAATTAGATTAAAATGTCTGTCATTTTTTCAGCAAATGAATCCAACACCTGTCCATGTGAAATTCAGTGTATTGCCATTATATTGTTCATCTGGAAATCCATGTTACTCAGTCCCGACAGTATTGATATTTGTCTTGGGCAGTAATCTGATTCGGGAAATAATTCACTGGCAATTGATTTTATGCTTGGCCCAATATTTTTTATTCTTTTCCATTCCCTCAAGAACTAGAAATTATACCACAAATTTACTTGCTAATAATTTTTTTTAAATGGGTCTATTCTTGAATGAAAATGTAGAATCTGAATCTAAAAGGAGAAAACTGCAAAAGGAAACGTCTAACTTTTCCCCAATAATGGAACACAGGTTTTTTTTTGTTTTTTTTTTCTTTTTTTGCTCGTACTACATTCTTTACTTTTCGCTCTGATCGTCTCAAACCTTCAGAGTTTATTCAATGGCCGCCACCAACAGAGCAGGTGCTTAAGCACAACAAATTGCTTCATATTTTCAAGCATTTTCTTTGAGGAATTGGTTGCTGTACTAAATGATAATGTGCATTCTGAAAACAACATGCAAGCTCACATTGAATGTGTTTGTTCGTAAAAAGCATGGATTTTCCACAAGTCTCAGACCTCCAAGTAACATAGAGCAGGATTCCAGCAGATGAAGGCACAGGCAAAAATGATTGGACAGAGAAAGAAATGGACTAGAAGCAATTACTGATCCCGTGTCGCAAATTTTGGCATGTATCTAAACTGCCCAAAATTAGATGAATATATTTTGACATATAAGTGACTACAGTATAGAACTGAACTACAGAAATTACTTTTAGCCAATTCCTATTGATCTATTCTCTATATACCCAAGATTACAATAATTACAATTCTTGCCTTCCAAATTCCTGCCTCAAATTCTAGTTACCCTGAATTTTCCTCCCAACATGATGATTTGTAAGGTGAGGAAATTGGACACCATTTCTTTCTGATTAGCTGGATGATATTTGCTACATCCTGCAGCACTCCTTGTGATTCACATGAAACTTTGAAGATGACAGCACTGCAAGTGTGAATGTTATATGCCGGGCACATTTTGGTACAGGAATGTGCAACCAAAACATTTGCCCCTGATTTCAATATACATGCAATTGATTTAGTGATACATCAAGACTCTAAGCGGGTTCTATGTCACTCTCGCACCAATGAAAATGTAAGCCAGCCTAACATTTCTTGTCGTATCACATATTATATTTTTATTCTGGCAGCTGTGCTATTTTCAACACTAACAGAGATGAGTATAAAAACTAGAATGCACTCTACCTTCACATTTTCATGTCTTTTTATTCGTGCCAATTTAGCAAATACTCCAAGTGTAATAGTGTAGCATGTTTCAATTTTTACTCCAAAATTTTTACAAAAAAGTGACATTGTGGAGGCAAAAGTCAGTTGTCTGCTTTGATGGTTCAGATTCAAAACTGAATTTGGTTTTCTACAAAGTTGGAAGATCCAGCTACCATTACTTTTTTAAGTCTATTGATTTCATTCAGAACATTAAAATAATTGCTTGGATTTCTACCATATGTGTGCTAACACACAGTTATAGTTTAAATGTAGGTAACCTGAACAATAACAGCAAAAGTCAAAACTGCAACTTAAATTCATCTCACTTTTTATTTTGAGATTGCAATTTGAACTATGTAAAACTAAAGATGTAAAGTATATAATATCTGATATTTAACATTTCTTGACATGTTCTAGTTCACAAAATTAGACATACATTGTCCTTTACCTTGTATGTTTATTGTTTAGTTTGTCTCCATATTATAATGAAAGCCCCATTGACACTTTAGCTGAAGGGACAAATTGGTATAGATTCCAGTTTTGATCTGAGTTGTTGGATGATTTGATTGTAGGATGATCTAATTTGGTTTGGAATCTGTCAATTTATTAAAGTCAAGCTCTGATACAATTTATGGTGGATGTAATATGTCTAAGCTAATTGTAAAAATATAAAATGTGCCAATTTGAAATCATATTGAAATTATATGCAACATTTTAGCTATTCTCTTATTGAAGAAAAACTATTGATTTTAATTATTTTGTGGTAATTTTAATCTTCATGTACCTTTGCATAAGACATTATACCAATAGCCATGAGATAAATATTCAGTTATCAAGTGGCCTCTGAGTGAAATGCATTTGTCTGACTATTGGTCTAACTATTCTCTAACTTGACTCAAAAATGAGAACAACATCAGAATTAATAATAGTCGTGGGCAACGATTATATCTGAATATGACCACTTGGACAAGAAGTGGAAGATGCCTATTCCCCATGGAACCATATTCAAGTAAGGTGCTTTCCAGGAGAAGACGAGACAATTTTTGGAATGGAAAAAAAGAAGATACATTTCTGATATTGCATTCTGAGTGCAATGACCCTCTACAGTTTTTTTTTTAGTTCTTAAGGGGTTGATATAAGACTTTATCAATTTTTAAAATAAAGCACAGGGAGGCTGCAAAGGCACTTTAACTAGAAGATGTAATAAGATATTGAACAATGTTGGAATTTAAAATGTCTACATTTTGAGCAATATATTATTTCTGCCATTGTATTTAAGTGTAGCTTTTTGTGTGTAGGTTATTTGAAATCTTTTGCAGATATTTGCTTGTTTTAATGTAGCAGACATTATTATAGTAAAGAAGCATGGTGAAAACATGTCTATAAGAATGAGATGCTAATATGAATTTGTCAGTAATTCATAAACGGATTGAAGAACTATTTCATATGTTAGCAACATTTTAACACTGATTTATGTTTCGTCAAAATGGAACTTGTTCTTTAATACTCAGAAATTACCTGGAATGATACTGATCAGGATTAGTGTTTTACATGCCAATAAAACTACTGAAATGTAAATAAGGTCTGTTTTTTTTTTTTTTATTGGTGTGAACATTTTTTGCTACTTTTATTTGTTCTGACTTTATTTCCTTCCTTTCAGATTCTCCTTTCTTCTCTTCCTCTTTTTACATTAAATGGTCAGTTGCCACTCCTATAAATAGCAGTAGTAACATACAACAATAGATTCTTCAGCAAAAAGAGCTGAACATGAGACCTAAGATATGCTTTAACTTTTCATTTTAATTGAAAGACACACTGATCTCCCGTCATGGATTGGAACCATTAAACCAGATTAATTCTGGAAAGTATATGAATAGATTCTTTATTACTTACCTCAAAATCTGGCACAGATTCACAAAGTAGGGACAGCATGTGTGACCTATTTTTTAAAGATCAGAGTTACAAGAGCAGTTTCATTCCAATAAATGATCCCAATCTTTCATTGTATACATTATTAGCAATTTGGATCACGAAGTTCTTAAAATTTTGAATTACTTTTTTTAAAAGAAATGACAAAGTGCGTTTGAATTCTTCTCAACTTACACTTTTACTCATTTCCTCAGCTGAGAACGAATCCTTTTCCCAGTTCTTTTGCCATTTTTCTCTACTCCAGAAGCTAATGTCTTCTTATACCTGCAGCCAGCTTTTCTATTTCACCTCCGGATGCTATACGCCAAGTACCATACAATAATGTTAGGAACAAATACTATATTTTGGTTGACATTCAACTTCTGTGGAGTCACAGAATGTGCAGAAGTAAATCAGCCACTTGAAATATCTTTTTGTGAAATGATTGATAGGACTGACAACCGCATGTCTGTGGAGGTAAAGTCCTGTCTCAAAAAGTGCTGTGCTATGTTATGTTGCACTGCCATAGCATCATAAAGCATAGAAACAAGCCCTTCATCCCAACTCGTCCATGCAGACCAAGATGCCCAATCTAAGCTAGTCCCATTTGCTCACGCTTGGCCCATATCCCTCCAAACCTGTCCTGTGCATACATAGGACAATGTAGAATGTAGAAAGAAGGTTCTCGACCTTCACCAGAGATGCTGCCTGACCTGCTGAGTTACTCCAGCATTTTGTTTGCTGCAATGTGGAATGAACAATGCAGAAACAGGCTGTTCTGCTCTCTCTCCTTTTCTAAAGTTGTCAATGTAATCCTTTATTCCTTCTCCCCCATGTATATACTTGTATTCCACCACAAATCTGTAATATTAAAACCCATCACATCTCTAATTCTTTCACTACTTCAAGCAAGATCGGCCCTGCCTCGGTGATAACCAGGAGAAGATCTGTGTAAAATTGAAGAACCAAACTGAGCACATCACATCACAGATCTACGTGCTTGCAAAACATGTACAACCAGCATGGTGATATAATGAACAACATTTTATTGCCATCTCATCAGTTAGTCAACATCTGCCTCCAGCAAGATCTAGACAGCAGAGATGGAACTAAATAATCCTCTAATCCAATTCTCAGATTAAAGTTCTGTTGTTTTATCACACCCAGTGATGGTAGTGGACAGTTAAACAATATGTAGAAAGAGAAATCCTCATAACTTTTCCAACAATGGTGGACCACAGCACGAGCATAAACTTGAAATGTTTGTCACCTTCTCCAACCACCTATGGCCACTATCGTACATAGATCAAGCTGGACCATCGAGATCCACATCACCAGAGAAATTAGTTTTCAGTCAAATCACTCCATTTAACGTCAATAAATGTTGTGTGTGCATAAATGATGCACAATATGAGTTACTTCTTAAGTTCATAAGAGCAGAATTGGGCCATTCAGCCCAATGAGTTTACACCGTCATTCAATCTTGGCTGATCTATCTTTCCCTCTCAACCCCATTCTCCAGCCTCCTCCCCATTACCTTTGACAAATTTACTAATCAAGAGTCTGTCAATCTCCACTTTAAAAATACCAAATGACTTGCCTCCACACCTCGTCGGTCAGTCAGTGTACACAGATCTGGACAGCACCCATTCTTTGAGGTGCTAAGTGGTAAGGAGAAATGCATGTTATCCCACTGTAAATAGCAGAGCATAGAACACAACCGCGCTGGCATCTATTCGACAAAATGGAAAATAGCCCAGAAATACTATGGCAGCAAAAAGCATGGTGAGTCCATCTCTGTCATTTGCTCCGCAACGTGTTGTCAAGGAGCAATAACACACCAATAATATGCTTGGTGATACTCACTTTGCATTCTGCTAGGGTTACACCTCCAGACCTCATTAAATCTTTCATCAAAACACGAAGGAGGTAGAATAACTGACATTGGCATCAGTTGACTGAATGTGACACCAAAGAACATGAGCAAAACTGATGTCACTCAGTTTCAGGATTCAAACTGATCACTGATTATATATGCCTAATATAAACGTAGTTGGTTTGCAGCCAATTTTTGTTTCGCTTCTGGTAGCACGAAAGGAGCTCCTCAGGACTCAAAGTTAGGTCTTGATGGAACTAAATAGCCCTATAACCCAATTCTTGGTTTAAAGCTCTGCATTAATATCACATCCAGTGATTCCTCAGCAGTTTCGTCATGACCTGATTATTGGGTCAGATGTGATTCAATCATGATTATATTTTTTTAGTCAGTCATTGCACACAGATCTAGGCAACATCCAATCTTTGGTGTGCTGTGCGGTAAGAGGAATCCATGCAAAGAAAAATAAACTGTTTTTATATATCACCTGCAACGTTTGTAGGTGCAATTGGAGCTATAACACATCAGGCAGTAATCTAAAAATAGAGGGAGTTGAATCATTTCACATTATTCTTGGCTCCACTACCAATTGGGAGATTCCATTGACAAGCTTAACTTAATCTCAATAGATCTGACTATGAGTGCAGCACCCACTGTAATTAACTTTCTGCCTCCCTAAAGAGTTCTCACCATCTACAAGGCGCAAGAGCAATTGATTGAATATTCTTAATTTGCCTCAACGGATGAGGTTCTTACAACAGTTAAGAATCATAACACCGAGAAAATGGAGCCAATTGATTCACTCTCTAAACTAGCATCTTGAGCCATCATTCCGGCTATCACGGAAGCAGTGCTGTTGTATGCACCATCTATTAGACTGCAGTGCAATTTGCCTAAGGTTCCACAGCACCTTTCGCCTTATACTCTCTAGAATTTAGGAGATTGAGAGGGGATCTTATAGAAACTTACAAAATTCTTAAGGGGTTGGACAGGCTAGATGCAGAAGATTGTTCCCGATGTTAGGGAAGTCCAGGACAAGGGGTCACAGCTTAAGGATAAGGGGGAAATCCTTTAAAACCGAGATGAGAAGAACTCACAGAGAGTTGTCTCTGGAACTCTCTGCCACAGAGGGTAGTTGAGGCCAGTCATTGGCTATATTTGGATTAGATGTGGCCCTTTTGCTAAGGGGATCAGGGTTGGAGAGAAGGCAGGTACGGGATGCTGAGTTGGATGATCAGCCATGATCATATTGAATGGTGGTGCAGGCTCGAAGGGCCAAATGTCCTACTCCTGCACCTAATTTCTATGTTTCTATGAACCTGTGACCTCAAACGACTCAGCAGCATAAGGTTATCATGTAGATGGTATTACCATTACCTCCAAGTTTGCCTGGAAGTCATACACCATTCTGAAGTGAGCATGCATTACTTGTTTTGCATGATGTGCTGAGTTGAAATCCTGATGCTCTCAATTCCCTGGAAGCTAATCACAACAATCTCCTTGTCTAACTCGCTGCATTTGTTGATCAGTTACCACTCCCCCTATCCACATCTCTCTTTAGAATGTTTATTTGTTTGAGAAGGAAGGCCTTGCCATCACAACCTGATGGAAATTTGGTTGATCATTTTCTCCTCACTAAAGTTTTCCATGCTGGTTAGACCCTCCAGCTGCTGTCTCACCTACAATATCGTGGAGAGTGCAATTAGTATCACCAAATTAGGTTTAGATTTATTAATATCACATGTACCGAGGTACCGTGAAAAGCTTTATTGTGCATGCTATCCATTCAAATTAGATAACACTATACATAACATAGTCAATTCAACTCAAGGACAATAGGTAGAGCAAAGGGGGAGATGCAGAGTTCAGAATATAGTTCTCAGCATTATAGTGCAAAGGTTCCATAGACAAAGTCCCATATCCACAATGGGGTAGAGGTGAATCAACAGAAACTTAGTTTATGGAAGGACCATTTACAAGCCTGATAATAGATGGGAAGAAGCTGTTCCTGAGCCTGGAAGTGCACACATTCAACTTTCATACCATCTGCCGACTGGTGGGAAAGGTCTTGTTATGTTGGCTACTATTCCGACGCAATGTGGAGTCAATGGTGGCGACTGGGCTGCATCCACAACTCATTGCAATTTGTTGCTGTCTAGGGCAGAGCTTTTTCCAAACCAAGCTGTGATGCAAAGTTATGCTTTCTATGCTGCATCTGTAGAAGTTTGTAAAAGTTGTTAGAGACGTGCCGAGATTCCTCAGTCTCCTGAGAAAGTAGAGGCATTGGGGTGCCTTCTTGGCTGTCGCTTAAATGTGGTTGATCAATGACAGATCATTGGTAATATTTACTCCAAGGAACGTGAAGCTCTCAACCATTTAGACTTTGTCAGCATTGGTGCTGTTTTGGGTATGTGCACCACCATACTTCCTGAAGTCAATAACAAGCGCATTTGGTATGCTGACAATGATGAAGAAGTCGTTCTCTTGATACTATGTTACTAAGTTCTCTCCATCCCCTTTCTGTACTCCATCTCGATATCGTTTATGATCCAGCCCAGCACAGTGGTATCATCTGCAAACTTGTTGCATTTTGCCACACAATCGTGAGTGTTAAGGGAGTATAGTAGGGGGTTGAGAATGCATCTTTGCAGAGCTCTGGTATTGAGAGTTATCGTGGAGGAGGTGTTTTCTCCTTGTCACTTTCACTTCCTCTGAATATCTTATCCTAATTCACCTCTCTTATCTATTTAATGTAATTTTTTTTGACTGAAACTCCTTTGCTAATTTACTTCCTCTGCTCTCTTCATTGAGCAACTTGACATCCTTTTTCTTTGTCCTCACCTTTGCAATCAGTCTAAAGAAGGGTCCCGACCCAAAACATTTCCTATCCATGTCCAGGGATTACCTGACCTGCGGAGTTACTCCAGCATTTTGTGCAGTTCAGGACTGCTCTCTAGTTGTGGTAGGATGATTCAGTTGCCTGATAACGGCTGGGAAGAAACTGTCCCTGGATCTGGATGCTCGTATGCTATTAATTTCAGCTATCCTTTGAAGTGGTGGATTCCATACTGTTCCAACCCATTGAGTGAAATAATATTCTCCTGAATTCCTATAAGATTGATTGGTGACTATCTTTAAGTGCTCATGCTTAGTCTTCCTGAAAAGATGAAACAGGCAAGACAATTTGTGCTGGCTGATTAGTAGAGAACCCCTTCTGCTGTTTAATTTAAAAATAAGCGTAATATGGGAAACAATAAAAATGACTAAAATATTATTCTTAACTGTACCAGTCGCTATCTGACAAAATTGCTTGGTCACCGAGTCTAGAACTAAATAGGTTCTCACCTAGTCTATCTACTTCGTAACATAGGCTCCTTGCAATGGAAGGCGGATGAGATGGGCTAAACAGGAATTATGAATGTATATTTTTATAGCTGCATATTTCAAGGGATCAAAGATTCATCTTAGAACATAAGAAACCAGCGCAGAAATAGGGCAATTGCCCCCCGTTGGGCCTACGAAGCTATTTGATAGAACATGATTGACCAAATCTTGATATTTCTGAATAATAAAGTTATCAAAAAGGGGAATGTTTTAATAATATTTCATCTGACACCTGGTAGTTACCAGCGTGTAGGTTGAATTGAGATATGCAACATTGTACTCTTGTGGAACCATTGTTTGTCAGTGAAAGCACATGATGTTATAAAAAGCTCCATTATATTATGCAGCATGTTAAAAACCACATGTCATGTGTTTTTTTGAAAAACGTGTCAGAGATAAAAATACATGACAAATAAGCAAAGCTTCTTTTCCAAACATGAGAAAGAAAAGTGTAGCCGCATAAGTAATATTCCAATCAATGTAGACTTGGAAAGCACTTATTCTAGTACGCTCCGAATAATCTGAATTTTCCTGATTAAGAATAAGTTAAGAATAGTTAAGTTAAGAATACAATTTTTTACATTTTCATTGTTTCCCATATTATACTTTATTTCGCTTTCTGTCGGTATCAGAACTGGCCATTTCTGTTGGTTAGTCATCTGGGATTCTGACTCGGTTGTTTTTTCTCACCATTAGTATAGCCTGGGCTGTTGGTCGTGCAAATAAAACCACAACACACAGGCAAAGGAGCACAGTATGCCACCAATCAGCTGCACTTGCTCATTTGGTGTTAGAGATTTTCCCTTTGTTTTACACGACCCTCCCACACTTTCTCTACACCGGAAATTAACTTGTTCTCCCCCACTATTTTCCAGTCCAGATCAAGAGTTCCAGACTCAAAACAGTAACGCTGTTTTTCTTTCTAGAAATGCTGCCTGACCTGCTGAATATTTTCAGAACTTTTTGTCATTTCAGATTTCAGTATTTGTAGTTTTCTTTAATTTCCATTGTTTGAATAAATGGTGGTTGTTCTCCTTGAAGGAGGGAAGATTAAGAGATGGTTTGCTGATGGCAATCGTGAAAATTGACAATGTATGTAAAGAGAAATAGTTTCCAATGACGTAATAGTAGGTATGTTGCAAAACATACCTGAAGGTCGCTGAAAATCTGTCCCAGCCCGTGTGCGCGATTTTGGCGCCGTTTAGAGGGGGGCCGGTTTAAAACGCAATTTTCCCTAGGCTGTTCAAACCGAGGTTTTTCAGCCTAGTTAATTATTAACGAAAAATCGCTGGAGGATTCCCTCGCTTGAGCTATTATTAGTTTTAAGGGCTTTATTTAATTGTTATAGTAGGTTAAAAATTAACCTCTAAACCTGCGACCGCCGACAACGGGTCGGATCTCATACAGGGGAAAACGGAAGGTAGGCTGTTTATTTTTACGTTAAAAAGGGCTTCTTAAGATCCCTTTATACAAAGTTTAATGTTGCGAGTAGCTCATTTGGGCCCCATTATATCCTGCAGTATTTTTCTGGGCATTTGAGGGCACAAATCCACCGCAATGTGAACGTTCTAAACCAGCGCGTTCACAGGATCCCACTAGAAAGCTGATTTAAATGGACATTAATTAACAGCAATTGAACACTAAATTCCTTCCATTTGACCTATAAATTAATGTAAATGAGATTTAAAAATCATGTTTTATTATGAATTATTTGTGAATATTATTTGGACACTTAGGCTATTTAAAAATGTTAATCATTTATTAAGAAATGGATAGATGTTTAGATCTAGTAATTGAAGTTTGGAATTAGCTACAATTGGGTAACTAACTAATTATATGCTTTAATTTCAGGTCATCCAAGTAAGATTATTTTATATTTGTTTCAGAATGCTTCAATCTATGATAACTGAAAATTTCATTCAATTCTCTTAATTTTTAAGAAAGTTATGGGCTTTTGACTGTCCACGATCACAGCTTTTTTGTTATGTCCATAGAAAATCAATAGGGAACAAGATGCTAATTTCCGAGTATGAAAATGGCCATAACTTCTTAAATACTTGAGATATGAAAGTGAATTAGGTGTCAAATCAAACTTATTTTTATGCTTTATCTGATGGGATAAATTGCAGACTTGATTTTTAAAATCTCAAAATTTTGTAACATTGCTAGTAATAGCCATACTGTCTACCGTTAAAGTGATTTGCAAAAGAAACAGGTGAGAAAAGGAATAAAAAAGATGCATTTGGATAACTGCAGTCTCAATATTATATTTTTAAAAGGAATTACAGATGGTGAAAATTAAAACAAATTGCAAAGGCTGGAAATCTGAAATAAAAACACAAAATGCTGGAGGCACAGGTCAGGCAGGAACTGTCGAAAGAGGATAAACACAAAATGCTGGAGTAACTCAACGGGACAGGCAGCATCTCTGGAAAGAAGGAATGGGTGACGTTTCAGGTCGAGACCCTTCTTCAAACTGATGTCTGAGTTCCTCCAGCACTTTGTGTCTATCTTCGTTTTAAACCAGCAACTGCAGTTCTTTCCTACACACTGTGGAAAGAGGATCAGTTAAAATAAATGGAGGCTAAAACACTCAAAGTTCTCCCCATTGTCTCCAGTCCTCACTTTGACCTGTGTCGAGTGTGTGCCACATGTCAAGGAGGGCATGTGTAACAAGAAGCCAGTGACCTGAACTGCATCCAGATCCACTAATTGAGGATCTGGATGCAGTTTTCATAGAAATCTTAGCAAAGAATGCAACTTTTTTTAATGATGGTACCATTTACAGTACACAAAATCAATGAGGAAAATAATATTTGCATGTGATTAAATTGGAAGATTAAATGCAAGCAAATTTTCCAAAGAAATATTTCTGCAGAATGACAATCCACATATGTAAAATAATTTTTGGCTGAGAAGTAGCTGTGTAATAATTATGAATTAATTTGCCAAAATGGCTAGACATTCCAGTCCCTTCCAATGGGTGGGTTTGATGGGCACAGCAATAGGGTAGCAATGGTTCTTTATTATCACTTGTACCGAGGTACAGTGAAATTATTTTTTGGCATACTGTTCGGTGAATTATTACTATACATAAACAAAATCCCAGATTAAGTATAAAGTGTATACAAATAGCCCACTGAGACCATGTACAAGAGCCGCCATTTTCATTCTAAGTTGCTTTATGTGCAGCTGACCATGAAGGCCCATTGGCCTCATGGCATTGCTGGGTTGGTCTGGCCAAGCGAATTTGTAGGCATCCTCAACTGCTGCTCCACTGCTCCGTGGCGCTGCAGGCCATGACGAGTCCGTGCACTTGGTCTCTGAATGGCGCCCAATCCAGGCTGCTACAGGGCCTCCAACCATCGCCATGATTAGAATCGGCCAGCGTATTGATGTCGCTCTCCTCGCCCATTCAGCCCGTTGTACTCCGGTGGCACCTCCCACAGTTGTCCTTGGGGTCTCGGTAGGCAAGACCCTGGTTCTTCTTACCGGCCCTTTGTTCTTGCGTCCGCCGCCATCTTGACTCTCTCCACCCTCCTGGTGGCTTCTGTCTTCAAGGTTGGTTTCCCGGTTCAGCAACGGGAAACCCAGTCCTGCTAATGGAGGCTAGCTGCGGCACCACGGTCTGTCATGCGGCACCATAACCATCTGCTGCAACACAGCACAGTCCCATCTCCTTCAGCTCTGATCTTCAGCTATCTCCATCCTCCAGCTCCTGGTTCTTACTGCCACTCAACTGAGGACCTCCAGTTGCAAGCTTAATTTGTAAATTTTCAGCATTAGAAACATGTAACGAGACCTGGGTGTCATGGTACACCAGTCATTGAAAGTAGGCATGCAGATGCAGCAGGCAGTGAAGAAAGCGAATGGTATGTTAGCATTCATAGCAAAAGGATTTGAGTATAGGAGCAGGGAGGTTCTACTGCAGTTGTACAGGGTCTTGGTGAGACCACACCTGGAGTATTGCGTACAGTTTTGGTCTCCTAATCTGAGGAAGGACATTCTTGCCATAGAGGGAGTAGAGAAGGCTCACCAGACTGATTCCTGGGATGTCAGGACTTTCATATGAAAAAAGACTGGATAGACTCGCTTGTACTCGCTAGAATTTAGAAGATTGAGGGGGGATCTTATAGAAGCTTACAAAATTCTTAAGGGGTTGGACAGGCTAGATGCAGGAAGATTGTTCCCGATGTTGGGGAAGTCCAGGACAAGGGGTCACTGTTTAAGGATAATGGGGCTGAGATGACTGATATGAGAAATACATTTTTTACACAGAGAGTGGTGAATCTCTGGAATTCTCTGCCACAGAATGTAGTTAAGGCCAGTTCATTGGCTATATTTAAGAGGGAGTTAGATGTGGCCCTTGTGGCTAAAGGGATCAGGGGGTATGGAAAGAAGGCAGGTACAGGATACTGAGTTGGATAATCAGCCATGATCATATTGAATGGCGGTGCAGGCTCGAAGGGCGGAATGGTATACTCCTGCACCAATTTTCTATGTTTCTACGTGAATTGGTACTCCACCCACAGGCTGTTTTATGGATAGGTGGATTCCAATTTCCAGAAACCAGATTAATCGGAGTTCAACAATTTAAATTGTGATGGTACGGTAAAGGTTAGATGGTTGAATGTACAGATCAAAGAGTGGCAGTTTCTGAAAGGAGGGTGGAATCACGTATTACCAGTGTGGATGGTGGTGAGGGTACACAGTTGTGGTCCAGTGTGGAGTTTGAAGGGAGAGGGAATTAGATAAGAAACATGTTTTACCTGAATTTCTCAGGCTAAGAGTCACAAACTTGTTCAGCTGACAGCAATAACTGGTGCTGTCAGAGCAAAACTATCAATGTTAAAATAGATCAGGATGTCACTTAAATTGTATTAGAAGCCTTAAAATAGATCAGGTTGCTAATCTGGATTATACCCCCTGGAGGATGTTTTGAGGAAATGGGGGCAGGACAATGTAAATCACTCGATATTATATTTAACTAAGAGTTAGGAAAAGTTCCCTTGCACTGAAATGCATCTTAGCATTAGCCCAGTTAGGTTTCATGAGAGCTGCTTTGGAGAATCACTTTGGCAATGAAGGCAATATCAAATACAACAAACATAGTTTCCAGAAAACATTTGAGTAACGAGCTTCCAACTGGGTTCCTGATACAGCTGCTGCCTCACAGCGCCAGGGATCCGGATTCAATCCTGATGCTGGGAGTTGTTTGAAAGTTCTCCCTGTGACCGCCTGGGTTTCCTCTGGGTGCTCCGGTTTCCTCCCAATTCTCAAAGACGTGTGTGGTTATAGGTTAATTGGTCTCTGTAAATTGTCCCCAGTTTGCAAGGAGTGGATGAAAAATTGGGATAACATAGGACTAGTGTGAATGGGTGATTGATGGTTAGCGTGGATTTGATGGACCAATGGGATTGCTTCCACGCTGATTCTCTAAACAAAACTAAATCTAATTTTCTTCAGCAAAATATGTCTAAAGAGGCTGTTCTGCAATATGTGAATCAATTGGCAGTAATCTGCTGTGCTGTGTTTGGAACTGGCTAAATGGCACTTCCAGTGGATTTGGAATGACAACAGGTATTGCTAGGAACCCAGTTGGAAGCTTGTTTCTCATCTTCTTTGGTGGTTTAGATATAGAAACATTTTCAATGTTCCACAGATTTTCCAGTCATAGCCAGCTGCAAGTGAACGATCAGATTATGGAAGATCATCTGCAGTTCCTTCCTACACATTACATCTGCCACTAAGTATTTCCTCATACACATTCTGATTAAGAGTTAGCTATGAGGATGGTTAAACTCAGGGATAGGCACAAAATGCTGGAGCAACTCAGCGGGACAGGCAGCATCTCTGGAGAGAAGGAATGGGTGACGTTTCAGGTCGAGACCCTTCTTCAGACTGATGTCAGGGGAGTGGATGGTACAGATATAAAATGTAGTCAGAGACAGTAAGACTGGTGGGAGAACTGGGAAGGAGGAGGGGATGGAGAGAGAGGGAAAGCAAGGGCTACTTGGAGTTAGAGAAGTCAATGTTCATACCGCTGGGGTGTAAGATACCCAAGAGAAATATGAGGTGCTGTTCCTCCAATTTTCCAAGGATAGAAAGGTCAGTGTGGGAATGGGAGGAGGAGTTAAAGTGCTGAGCAACCGGGAGATCAGGTGGGTTTAGGTGGACTGAGCGTAGGCGTTCAGCGAAATGATCGCCCTGCCTGTGCTTGGTCTCACCGATGTACAGGAGTCAACACTGGGAGCAGCGGATACAATAGAATTAGGTTGTATGAGGTGCAAGAGAACCTCTGCCTCACCTGAAAAGACTGTTTGGATCCTTGGACGGAGTCGAGGGGGAGGTATAGGGACACGTGTTGCATCATCTGCGGTTGCAGGGGAAAGTACATGGGGAGGGGTGGTTTAGGTGGGAAGGGCCGAGTTGACCAGGGAGTTGCGGAGGGAATAGTTTCTGTGGAAAGCGGAAAGGGGTGGAGATGGGAAGATGTGGCTAGTGGTGGGATCCTGTTGAAGGTGGCGAAAATGTTGGAGGAATATGCGACAGTTGATGGGGTAGGAAGGTGAGGACAAGGGGGACTGTGCTTGTAATGATTGGGGGGGAGGGGGAGCAAGAGCAGAGCTGTGGATATCGAGGAGACCCTAGTGAGAGCTTCATCCACAATAGAAGAGGGGAACATCCATTCCCTAAAGGATGAGGACATCTCCGATGACCTGGTATGGAACACCTCATCTTGGGCACAGATGCGGTGTAGACGGAGGAATTAGGATAGAGTCTTTACAGGAAGCAGGATGGGAAGAAATGTAGTCTAGATAGCCATGGGAGTCAGTGGGTTTGTAGTAGATGTCGGGTAATAGTCTGTCTCCTGTGATGGAGACGGTGAGATCTAGAAATGGTAGGGAGATGTCGGAGATGGTCCAAGTGAATTTGAGTGCAGGATGTAAATTAGTCATTAGGTTTATGAAGTCAGTGAGTTCTGCATGGGCGCAGTCATCAATGTAGAGGAGGTAGAGTTCCGGGTTTGGGCCAGTGTACACCTGGAACAGTGATTGTTTGACGTACCCAACAAAAGGGCAGGCATAGCTGGGGCTCATGTGAGTGCCCTTACCTATGCCTTGGATTTAGAGGAAATGGGAGGAGTCGAAGGAGAAGTTGTTAAGGGATTGACGATTGCATCAATGCTACTTCCTGCACCCATGCAGAACTCACTGACTTCATTAACCTCACAACTAATTTCCATCCTGCACTTAAATTCACTTGGACCTTCTCCGATATCTCCCTACCATTTCTAGATCTCACTATCTCTATCACCAGCGGTATGAACATTGACTTCTCTAACTTCAGGTTGCCCTCGCTTTTCCCCTCTCCATCCCCTCTACGTTCCCAGTTCTCCAACAGTCTTATTGTCTCCGACTCCATTTTATCTCTGTACCACCCACTCCCCTGACATCAGTCTGAAGAAGTGACTCGACCCGAAACGTCACCCATGCGTTCTCTCCAGAAATGCTGCCTGAACCGCTGAGTTACTCCAGCATTTTGTGCCTATCTTCGATTTAAACCAGCATCTGCAGTTCTTTCCTACACATTTTGTCTGTTACACTCAGGGAACTCTTTTGAGAAACAAATTGCATTTGTGTGTGAATACTGTATTGTGTGTATTTTAGAAGAATGATTTGAAACGGATTCTTTGTCTTAATCCAGTACGAATCCATGTGCTATCAAATGTCAATAAATATTGTTATTATGTGGACAAATTACACAATCCCATTTTGTACTTTGTGATAACATCAATTCTCTGGTTATTTGGGCCTTTTACATAATAAAATGCACCAAGGCATTTCACGAGAGTTATCAAATAAAGCATGATGCCAAGATATACAAGTGGCAGCGCTGTGTCTGCAGATGTGGCACGCCTGCAGTCTGTCTGTATTTCTTCCTTCTTTGTCTTATCGTTCATGTTAGATGTATGTTATAGTATATTTTTAGTTGTGTACATGTGGGGGGTGGGGAAAACTTTTTTAAATTTCCTTCTTCAACGGAGATGTGACTTTTTTCCGTGCCACATCTCCGTTCGCGCTGCGGCCTAACATTCGAGTTGCTGGCTGCCTCCAACTGGAATCGACCTTGAGGGCTCCAGTCGCAGAGCCTGTGAACTGACCATCGCGGGGCTCGCTGGCTTTCGGAGGCTGTGGTGGTGCTGCAATTGCGGCTGCGACTCGACTTTCGGAGGCCTCGGAGGCTTCGGCTGCGGGCCCTGCGGTCTGTAAAATTGGGAGCTCGCAGGTCCCTGGTTGGCGACCCATTTTTCAGGAGCTCGGGCAACAGCAACTTCGTCCACCCCGAATCGCAAGGTTTGAATCAGCCCATTCGCAGGGCCTTTCATCGCCCGGCGCGGCTTAAAATCAGTCACGGGATCTTCCATCGCCCAGCGGGGGCTTCAATATCGGGAGCATCAATCTCCTCGATTCAGCAGTTTGACTGCCTGACTGTGGGAGAAGAAGCAAAGAAGAGATAAGACTTTTTTTTACCTTCCGTCACAGTGAGGAGGCGCCTGGAGGAGAATCACTGTGATGGATGTTTATGTTAAATCTATGTATTTGTGTATTTTGCTGCTTTTTATTGTTATGACTGTAAGGTAACAACATTTCATTCAAATTTGTTTTTGAATGACAAATAAAGAATTCAATTCAATTCAATTCAATATTAAGCCAATATTATGACCAAAGGCCAAAACACTGAGGTTGTAAGGAGCATCTTAAAAGGTAAGAGAGACAAGATAAATTTAAGACCATTTCAGAGCCTGATCGCTTGGCAGTTGAAGACAAACTTGCCTGTGGAAGATTAAATACATTTAGGTATGCTTAAAAATAAACAGAAATTAAAGAGGGTACATTTGTCAAAGCATTGAACAACAATATGAGATTATAGATCGATAGAAAGGCTAGTTTAGTTTATAGATACAGTATGGAAACAGGCCCTTCAGCCCTCCGAGTCCATACCAACCATCGATCACCTGTTCACACTAGTTCTATGTTATCTCACTTTTGCATTCACTCCCTACACACTGGGGGCAATTTACAGAGGACAATTAACCTACAAACCCACACGTCTTTGGGTTGTGGGAGGAAACTGGAGCACCCAAAGGAAACCCATACAGTCACAGGGGGAATGAGGCGCTGTGAGGCGGCAACTTTACCAGTATCTGGACAGAACTGAAAACAAGGGGAAAAATTGCTTAACTGGAAGTCCATACTGGTCAGCAAAATAATAATGAATTGGAATAGATGCGAGTTAGGATTGGACAGTAGAGTTTTGCATATGAGGAAAGAATTGATGAGGAGAAATTGGCATCGTTAAGAATGTTAAGACATAGATGAGGATTTCAGTGGCAGATAGGTGAGGCAGGAGTGTAGATGGAAAGTATGGAGATGGAAATATATTGTCTTAACAGTGGCTTAGATCAGTGTTCTGGAACTCAATTTGGGGTCAAATATGGAATCAGTGTTTTGAACAGTGGCGTTAATATCAAGAGCAAGAAACGTGATAGGACTAAACATGTTAGTTTCAATCATATTTGGAAGAAATTTGTGTTTATCCACATCAACATAGAGCACAGAATAGTACAGCACAGGAAAAGGCCCTTCGGCTCACAATGTTTGTGCTGAATATGATGCCAAGTTAAACTGATCTCATCAACCTTTACATGATCAATATCCCTCTATTCCCTGCAGTTCCATATGCCTAGCTAAAAGCCATTACCGTATTGGCCTCCACCACCACCCCTGGCAATGTGTCCCAGGTCCCCACCACTGAGTAAAAACTTGCCCTGCACATCTCCATCAAACTTTCTCCCTCTCACTTTATAGCTATGCCCTTATTGTTGGACATTTCTGCCCTGGGAAAAAAATGTTCTGAGAGTCTACTCTATCTATGCCTCTCTATCAAGTCTTCCCTCATCCTCTGACATTCCAGAGAAAACAATCCAAGTTTATCCAACCTCTCCCTGTAGCTGAAACATTCTAATCCAAATGACATTCTGGTAAACCTCTTCTGCACCTTCTCCAAAGCCTCCACATCTTTCCTGTAATGGGCGACCAGAACTGCATGCAATACTCCACATGCTGGAATCTGGAAACTAAGTTTAAGGCAATGGCTGCAACTTATACAAATTACTGGGTTTCCAGGGAAATCATTGAGAGCTCCATTTGGCATGGGCGCAGGCGTACATTCACATGCGCGAACTTTGGGCCTATGCATTCAGCAGTAGGAGCCTGCTCCTTGACACATGTGTTCAAGGTTTCAAGGTCAAGCGTCTAGGTCAGCTACTGGGTATGCTGTCTGACAACTTAGACTGTTGCAAGGTTAACAGCTGTTGGAGAGGCAGCAGTTGTTGCTGTCACATTTCACGTGGAATATGATGCGCAATTTTTGGCTAAAGGTGACATAAATGTGGAACTGGTGGGAGAAACCACAGGGCTAGGTCATTGATTAAACTATCCTATGATTTTATATTTCATTGTAATTTAATAATCTCACGGCAATCTTTTATTACCATTATTGATATTGAAAGTATTTCACACCTACTTGTCCAAAGCTACGAGATGTGAGGATTAGTTTACATTTTCCAAAAAATGACTTTCGATTTGGACCATTGTTATGCTGAGAGAATGGTGTGTGCCTCAACAAAGTTTTGTACTTGGACTGATCTTGACCCTGTTACAATCTGCTTGAGCAACTACTTAGCCTATGACCAGTTGCACCTGTCAAATGTCAGATATTCTGGAAGTTGAGCAACATTGGTGGATTGAAGTCCAGTCAACATTTCAGATAACTGGCCTCCCATCAGAATAAAACAGGGTTCAGCAGGTAGAGCTGCTGCCTCACTGCAACAGAGACCTGTGTTTGATCCTGAACTTGGATATTCTCTGTGTGCAGTTTGCACATTCTCCCTGTGACCAGCTGTTCCCGTTTCCTCCCACATCCCGAAGATGTGAGGGTTTGTTGGTTAATTGACTTCTGTAAAATTGATCCTGATGTATAGGAAGTGGATGAGAAAGTGGGATAACATAGAACTAGTGTGAATGAGTGAAAAAATGGTTGGTGTGGACTCGGTGGGCAAAAGAGGGTGTTTCATGCTGTATCTTTCAATCCTATTCAATATAGATCCTTGCTAACAGAGGGGGTGCAGTGAAGACTCGCAGGACTAGTTCCAAGGACAGTGGCTCTATCAAATGAGTAGAGTTTAGACTGTAGAGTTTAAATCTCTGTAGAGTTAAGAAATAGATAAAATTCTCAGAAAAGGATTGAATTTATAGATATAGCACGGAAACAGGCCCCGCGGCCCACCGGGTCCGCGTCAACCAGCGATCCTCGCACATTAACACTATCCTACACACATTAGAGACAGTTTTTACATTTACCGATCCAATTAACCTACATACCTGTACGTCTTTGGAGGAAACCGAAGAATCTCGGAGAAAACCCACACAGGTCATGGGGAGAACATGCAAACTGCCTACAGACAGCACCTATAATTGGGATTGAACCCGGGGCTCCGGCGCTGCATTTGCTGTAAGGCAGCAACTCTACCGCTGTGTGACCGCCCTAAAAGTGGGCTCGTCCGGGATTTGAACCCGGGACCTCTCGCACCCAAAGCGAGAATCATACCCCTAGACCAACGAGCCATTATAAATATTTTAAGACTACAATGAGAATACATTTCGCTTTTGAGTGGTTAATGGATATTTGCATTCCATTGTACCACTTTGGTACGTATGACACATTAATACTTTTGACAGTTCTTCACCTGAAAAAGATATGGAGGCTTAATTATTGGTTGTATTTGATGCCATTGATTTCTGTTTTTGAGGGAATCAAAGGATATGGAGATAGTCCAAAAAAATTAGCTGAGGTCTTGCTGACAGGGAGCTGAGGTAGAAGATCTTGCTGACTGCAGCACCGAGCCAATGGGCTGAATGGCCTCCTCTTGCTAAATGGATCGCAGGCAGTGAAAGAGAGAAAGTTGTCTTTCCCTCTCCTGTTCATTTATAACCACACAGGCTACTGCATTCACCAATTTATTTTGGTGTCTTTTTCAAGTTTAACTCAGGTGCATCCAACATCTACAGTTCCTTGTGTCTTTGTCTCTAGCGTATAGAGTGTAGCATACAATTGACCAATCAGTAATCCATTGATTTTTATTTGTGAGGAAATCAAAGGATGTGGGAATAGTCCAAGAAAATTAGCTGAAATGGAAGGTCTTTTTGACAATAAGTTGAGGTAGAAAATCTTTCGGACAAAGTGAGGTGGAAAATCTTGCTGACAAAATGAGGTTGAATATCTGCCTGAGGTAAAAGATCTTGTTGACAAGGTGCTGAGATGGAAGATCTTGCTGACAAGTAGCTTTAGTAAAATATCTTGCTGACAATGAGTTGAGGTAGAAGTTTCAGTTTAGTTTCTTATCACGTGTACCGAGGTACAGTGAAAAGCTTTTAAGATCTTTTCTTAAGAAAAAAGTAAAGACAGGCGGACTGCAGGCGAGCCGCAGCTGTTAACAGCGCCGCCACTTCCGGCATCGCTGGGGCTCATGCGAGTGCCCTTACCTATGCCTTGGATTTAGAGGAAGTGGGAGGAGTCGAAGGAGAAGTTGTTAAGGGATTGACGATTGCATCAATGCTACTTCCTGCACCCATGCAGAACTCACTGACTTCATTAACCTCACAACTAATTTCCATCCTGCACTTAAATTCACTTGGACCATCTCCGACATCTCCCTACCGTTTCTAGATCTCACTATCTCTATCACCAGCAGTATGAACATTGACTTCTCTAACTTCAGGTTGCCCTCGCTTTTCCCCCTCTCCATTCCCTCTCCGTTCCCAGTTCTCCAACAGTCTTATTGTCTCCGACTCCATTTTATCTCTGTACCACCCACTCCCCTGACATCAGTCTGAAGAAGTGACTCGACCCGAAACGTCACCCATGCGTTCTCTCCAGAAATGCTGCCTGAACCGCTGAGTTACTCCAGCATTTTGTGCCTATCTTCGATTTAAACCAGCATCTGCAGTTCTTTCCTACACATTTTGTCTGTTACACTCAGGGAACTCTTTTGAGAAACAAATTGCATTTGTGTGTGAATAGTGTATTGTGCGTATTTTAGAAGAATGATTTGAAACGGATTCTTTGTCTTAATCCAGTACGAATCCATGTGCTATCAAATGTCAGTAAATATTATTATGTGGACAAATTACACAATCCCATTTTGTACTTTGTGATAACATCAATTCTCTGTTTATTTGGGCCTTTTACATAATAAAATGCACCAAGGCATTTCACAAGAGTTATCAAATAAAGCATGATGCCAAGATATACAAGTGGCAGCGCTGTGTCTGCAGATGTGGCACGCCTGCAGTCTGTCTGTATTTCTTCCTTCTTTGTCTTATCGTTCATGTTAGATGTATGTTATAGTATTTTTTAGTTGTGTACATGTGGGGGTGGGGTGGGGTGAGGAAAACTTTTTAAAATCTCCTTCTTCAACGGAGATGTGACTTTTTTCCGTGCCATATCTCCGTTCGTGCTGCGACCTAACATTCCAGTTGCTGGCTGCCTCCAACTGGAATCGACCTTGAGGGCTCCAGTTGCAGAGCCTGTGAACTGACCATCGCGGGGCTCGCTGGCTTTCGGAGGCTGTGGTGGTGCTGCAATTGCGGCTGCAAATCGACTTTCGGAGGCCTCGGAGGCTTCGGCTGCGGGCCCTGCGGTCTGTAAAATTGGGAGCTCGCAGGTCCCTGGTTGGCGACCCATTTTTCAGGAGCTCGGGCAACAGCAACTTCATCCATTCCGAATCGCAAGGTTTGAATCAGCCCATTCGCAGGGCCTTTCATCACCCGGCGCGGCTTAAAATCAGTCACGGGATCTTCCATCGCCCAGCTTCAATATCTGGAGCATCAATCTCCTCGATTCAGCAGTTTGACTGCCTGACTGTGGGAGAAGAAGCAAAGAAGAGATAAGACTTTTTTTACCTTCCGCCACAGTGAGGAGGCGCCTGGAGGAGAATCACTGTGATGGATGTTTATCAGAGCTGGGACGGCGGTGGCAGCGGCAGCGGCTGGGACGGCGGCAGCAGCAGCAAAAGTGGCGGCCTGGCCTCGGAGCGGGGACAGCGACAGCGGCGGCCTGGTCTCGGAGCGGGGACAGCGACAGTGGCGGCCTGGTCTCGGAGCGGGGGCAGCGGCAGCAGCCACACGGCATCGGAGCTGGGATGGCGGCGGCAGCGGCTGGGACGGCGGCAGCGGCTGGGACGGCGGCAGCGGTAGCGACAGCGGCGGCCTGACCTTGGAGCGGGGACAGCGACAGCGGCGGCCTGATCTCGGAGCGGGGGCAGCGGCAGCAGCCACACGGCATCGGAGCTGGGATGGCGGCGGCAGCGGCTGGGACGCGGGAGCGGCTGGGATAGCGGCAGCGACAGCGGTGGCCTGGCCTCGGAGCGGGGGCAGCGACAGCGGCCACACGGCATCGGAGCTGGTGCAGCGGCAGCGGCGGTCTGGCCTCGGAGCTGGGAAGTTTGTCTTCAACTGTCAAGCGATCGGGCTCTGAAATGGTCTTAAATTTATCTTGTCTCTCTTACCTTTTAAGATGCTCCTTACAACCTCAGTGTTTTGGCCTTTGGTCATAATATTGGCTTAATATTGAATTGAATTCAATTCTTTATTTGTCATTCAAAAACAAATTTGAATGAAATGTTGTTACCTTACAGTCATAACAATAAAAATCAACAAAATACACAAATACATAGATTTAACATAAACATCCATCACAGTGATTCTCCTCCAGGCGCCTCCTCACTGTGATGGAAGGTAAAAAAAGTCTTATCTCTTCTTTGCTTCTTCTCCCACAGTCAGGCAGTCAAACTGATGAATCGAGGAGATTGATGCTCTAGATATTGAAGCTGGGCGATGGAAGATCCCGTGACTGATTTTAAGCCGCGGTGAAAGGCCCTGCTAATGGGCTGATTCAAACCGAGCTCCGAGGCCGCCAGCTCCACCATTAGGCCTCGGCGCAGGGGGAGACGGGGGATACGACAAAAGAAGTCGCATCCCCCGAAGGAAGAGACCAAAAAACGTGTCTCCCCCCCCCCCACACATTCACAACATAATAAACCAAAAATCAACTAAACAGGACAAAAGAACAACACAAAAAAGAAAGAAAAAACAGCTAGATTGCAGGCGAGCCGCAGCTGCTAAGGCAGCGCCACCATCTTGAGGGCAATTAACCTACAAGCCCGCACGTCTTTGGGTTGTGGGAGGAAACTGGAGCACCGAAACGAAACCCATACAGTCACAGGGGGAATGAGGTCGAACCTGGGTCTCAGGCACTGTGAGGCAACAACTTTACCAGTCTCTGGACAGAACTGAAAACAAGGGTAAAAATTGCTTAACTGGAAGTCCATACTGGTCCGCAAAATAATAATGAATTATTGGAATTGGAATTGGAATAGATGCGAGTTAGGATTGGACAGTAGAGTTTTGCATATGAGGAAAGAATTGATGAGGAGAAATTGGCATCGTTAAGAATGTTAAGACATAGATGAGGATTTCAGTGGCAGATAGGTGAGGCAGGAGTGTAGATGGAAAGTATGGAGATGGAAATATATTGTCTTAACAGTGGCTTAGATCAGTGTTCTGGAACTCAATTTGGGGTCAAATATGGAATCAGTGTTTTGAACAGTGGGGTTAATGTCAAGAGCAAGAAACGTGATAGGACTAAACATGATAGTTTCAATCATATTTGGAAGAAATTTGTGTTTATCCACATCAACAAAGAGCACAGAATAGTACAGCACAGGAAAAGGCCCTTCGGCTCACAATGTTTGTGCTGAATATGATGCCAAGTTAAACTGATCTCATCAACCTTTACATGATCAATATCCCTCTATTCCCTGCAGTTCCATATGCCTAGCTAAAAGCCATTACCGTATTGGCCTCCACCACCACCCCTGGCAATGTGTCCCAGGTCCCCACCACTGAGTAAAAACTTGCCCTGCACATCTCCATCAAACTTTCTCCCTCTCACTTTATAGCTCTGCCCTTATTGTTGGACATTTCTGCCCTGGGAAAAAATGTTCTGAGAGTCTACCCTATCTATGCCTCTCTATCAAGTCTTCCCTCAACCTCTGACATTCCAGAGAAAACAATTCAAGTTTATCCAACCTCTCCCTGTAGCTGAAATGCTCTAATCCGAATGGCATTCTGGTAAACCTCTTCTGCACCTTCGCCAAAGCCTCCACATCTTTCCTGTAATGGGCGACCAGAACTGCATGCAATACTCCACATGCTGGAATCTGGAAACTAAGTTTAAGGCAATGGCTGCAACTTATACAAATTACTGGGTTTCCAGGGAAATCATTGAGAGCTCCATTTGGCATGGGCGCAGGCGTACATTCACATGCGCGAACTTTGGGCCTATGCATTCAGCAGTAGGAGCCTGCTCCTTGACACATGTGTTCAAGGTTTCAAGGTCAAGAGTCTGGGTCAGCTACTGGGTATGCTGTCTGACAACTTAGACTGTTGCGAGGTTAACAGCTGTTGGAGAGGCAGCAGTTGTTGCTGTCACATTTCACGTGGAATATGATGCGCAATTTTTGGCTAAAGATGACATAAATGTGGAACTGGTGGGAGAAACCACAGGGCTAGGTCATTGATTAAACTATCCTATGATTTTATATTTCATTGTAATTTAATAATCTCACGGCAATCTTTTATTACCATTATCGATATGGAAAGTATTTCACACCTACCTGTCCAAAGCTACGAGATATGAGGATTAGTTTACATTTTCCAAAAATGACTATCGATTTGGACCATTGTTATGCTGAGAGAATGGTGTGTGCCTCAACAAAGTTTTGTACTTGGGCTGATCTTGACCCTGTTACAATCTGCTTGAGCAACTACTTAGCCTATGACCAGTTGCACCTGTCAAATGTCAGATATTCTGGAAGTTGAGCAACATTGGTGGATTGAAATCCAGTTAACATTTCTGATAACTGGCCTCCCATCAGAATAAAACAGGGTTCAGCAGGTAGAGCTGCTGCCTCAATGCAACAGAGATCTGGGTTTGATCCTGAACTTGGATATTCTCTGTGTGCAGTTTGCACGTTCTCCCTGTGACCAGCTGTTCCCATTTCCTCCCACATCCCGAAGATGTGAGGGTTTGTTGGTTAATTGACTTCTGTAAAATTGATCCTGATGTATAGGAAGTGGATGAGAAAGTGGGATAACATAGAACTAGTGTGAATGAGTGAAAAAATGGTTGGTGTGGACTCGGTGGGCAAAAGAGGGTGTTTCATGCTGTATCTTTCAATCCTATTCAATATAGATCCTTGCTAACAGAGGGGGTGCAGTGAAGACTCGCAGGACTAGTTCCAAGGACAGTGGCTCTATCAAATGAGTAGAGTTTAGACTGTAGAGTTTAAATCTCTGTAGAGTTAAGAAATAGATAAAATTCTCAGAAAAGGATTGAATTTATAGATATAGCATGGAAACAGGCCCCGCGGCCCACCAGGTCCGCACCAACCAGCGATCCCCGCACATTAACACTATCCTACACACATTAGAGACAGTTTTTACATTTAACGATCCAATTAACCTACATACCTGTACGTCTTTGGAGGAAACCGAAGAATCTCGGAGAAAACCCACACAGGTCATGGGGAGAACATGCAAACTGCCTACAGACAGCACCTATAATTGGGATTGAACCCGGGGCTCCGGCGCTGCATTTGCTGTAAGGCAGCAACTCTACCGCTGTGTGACCGCCCTAAAAGTGGGCTCGTCCGGGATTTGAACCCGGGACCTCTCGCACCCAAAGCGAGAATCATACCCCTAGACCAACGAGCCATTATAAATAGGTTAAGACTACAATGAGAATACATTTCATTTTGAGTGGTTAATGGATATTTGCATTCCATTGTACCACTTTGGTACATATGACACATTAATACTTTTGACAGTTCTTCACCTGAAAAAGATATGGAGGCTTAATTATTGGTTGTATTTGATGCCATTGATTTCTGTTTTTGAGGGAATCAAAGGATATGGAGATAGTCAAAAAAAATTAGCTGAGGTGGAAGGTCTTGCTGACAGGGAGCTGAGGTAGAAGATCTTGCTGACTGCAGCACCGGGCCAATGGGCTGCATGGCCTCCTTGTGCTACATGGATCGCAGGCAGTGAAAGAGAGAAAGTTGTCTTTCCTTCTCCTGTTCATTTATAACCACACAGGCTACTGCATTCACCAATTTTATTTGGTGTCTTTTTCAAGTTTAACTCAGGTGCATCCAACATCTACAGTTCCTTGTGTCTTTGTCTCGAGCGTATAGAGTGTAGCGTACAATTGACCAATCAGTAATCCATTGATTTTTATTTGTGAGGAAATCAAAGGATGTGGGAATAGTCCAAGAAAATTAGCTGAAATGGAAGGTCTTTTTGACAATAAGTTGAGGTAGAAAATCTTTTGGACAAAGTGAGGTGGAAAATCTTGCTGACAAAATGAGGTTGAATATCTGCCCGAGGTAAAAGATCTTGTTGACAAGGTGCTGAGATGGAAGAAGGTACACAAAGTTGCTGGAGAAGCTCAGCGGGTGCAGCAGCATCTATGGAGCGAAGAAAATAGGCGGCGTTTCGAGCCGAAACCCTTCTTCAGACTCGCGCTGAGATGGAAGATCTTGCTGACAAGTAGCTTTAGTAAAATATCTTGCTGACAATGAGTTGAGGTAGAAGTTTCAGTTTAGTTTATTATCACGTGTACCGAGGTACAGTGAAAAGCTTTTAAGATCGTGCTGACAGCAGCATCAAATCGATGGGCTGAATGGCCTCCCCCTGCTCCCAGGACTGTGGGGCGATGAGAGAGAGAGAGAGAGAGAGAGAGAGAGTTGCTTTATCTGTAACCGCATTCATCAATCTTTTATTGTGAAGTGAGGAAACAAAATTAAGATGAACACTTTCTCCACCGGCCACCACAGGATGAGCCTGGCTGTGGCTGGGATGTTTTTTGATGTGTTGGAATGGAACTGGTTTACATCGAAGATAGACACAAAATACTGGAGCAACTCAGCGGGACTGGCAACATCCCTGGAGAGAATGAATAGGTCGAGAACTGTGGAAGATTCCAGCATTTTGTATGTGTGTTTGTTTTAATGGTTTTCTGCCCCCGCGGCAGGCGGATGCATCGGACGCCAGCAAACGGCCGGGGCCGGGTCCTTGCTGTGTGCGCGGCGCGGAGTGCGGCCACGCGCGGAGGAGGCGACGGCGACGGTGAGGCGACGGTGAGTGACCGGTGACGGCGACGGTGAGTGACCGGTGACGGTGAGTGACCGGTGACGGTGAGTGACCGGTGACGGTGAGTGACCGGTGACGGCGACGGTGAGTGACCGGTGACGGTGAGTGACCGGTGACGGCGACGGTGAGTGACCGGTGAGCGGCCGGCGGCCCGCGCTCCCGCTAGTATGTCTGTTATTGTCCGCCTTTGTCTGCAGCGGCGCCGTGGTTAAAGCACGCGGTCTGACCACACTCAGAAAATGGGTCCTCGCCTTCATGCAGCTGCCTCTTACTGGGCTCTGGGCCCCTCTTTTATTCGCCCTCCTCCCCGCTCCCTTACTCCCTCCTTCCCGCTCCCTTACTCCCTCCTCCCCCTTTCTCCTCCCCTCACCTTCCTCTCCCCCTTCCCCTCCCCTCCTCTCCACCAACCCCCCCCTTTCTTCCCTCATCTCCTCTTTTTCTCCTTTCTCTTTCCCCCTCCCCCTCCCCCGCTTTCTTCCCCCTTCCCCCCCTCCTCTCCATTCTCCCTCTCTCTCCTCTTCCCCTTTCCCCCCTTTCCCCCTCCCCCCTCTTCCCTTTCCCCCTCTTCCCTTTCCCCCCCCTCTTCCCTTTCCCCCTCTCCCCTTTCCCTCTCCCCTTTCCCCCTCTCCCCATTCCCCCCCTCTCCCCATTCCCCCCCTCCCCTTTCCCCTTTCCAACCTCCCCCTTTCCCCCCTCTCCCCCCCCGTCACCCTCTTCCCTTTCCCCCTCTTCCCTTTCCCCCTCTCTTCCCTTTCCCCCTCTTCCCTTTCCCCCTCTTCCCTTTTCCCCCTCCCTCAGCCGGGAGTAGGCACTGGAAACGAGGGCAAGGGGCAAATGTTGGAGATTGTTGGCTTATAGATTGCTCTCTAGCAGTTTTTGTTTTGATATTGAATGGCTGATATTCCCAGACATTAGTGCATAATGTGTGATAGAAACATAGAAAATAGGCACAGGAGGAGGCCATTCGGCCCTTCGAGCCAGTACCGCCATTCATTGTGATCATGGCTGATCGTCCCCAATCAGTAACCCGTGCCTGCCTTCTCCCCATCTCCCCTAACCCCAAGAGCTCTATCTAACACTTTTCAGCTTTCTTTAAATGTAGATTCTGTTTCATTTGTGATGTTTATCTTAGCCCTGATGGACCAGTATAGTGACCCTTTTGTATTTGAGGTGGAAGTTTGCACATTCATGAGCCATCACAGAGAAATTTGAACTTTTAATTGAAGATGATACAAAATAGTGTCAGGAGTAGGCCATGCATGTCTGTCCTGACATTTAATAAAATCAAGGATTGTTTTCAACCTAAATCTCACCTCTATATTAAACTCATACTTTATATCTGAACATCTTTTGATGTCATAGTTGAGCAACTGAGAGCGTTCTGATGAAGAACCCATTTGAAGGCGGTACAAAAGACATAGGTAGGAAAAGGGGCAGGGAATCATATATTTGGTCCATTTTGATCTCTTCTGGAGCAAAGATGACCTGTACAAAAGGGGTGGATTACACATGAACTGGAGGGAAATCAACACAGGTTGGTTTAAACTACATTGGCAGGGGGGTGGGACCCACTCTAGGACTGAGAGAGATGAGAGGCTGGAAGTCAGTATGGAAGTTAATCAAAGAAAGCTCAGTGGATACAATAGGCAGGAAGTAAGGAAGGACTGTTGTATTGAATTGCGTTTATTTTAATGCGAGAGGCCTGACGGGTAAGGCGGATGAAGCCAAGGTTTGGAAAAGTACGCGTGACTGGAACGTTGCAATCATTATTGAAACCTGGCTAAGGAAGGGACACACACTGGCAGCAATGTTCCAGGGTACAAGTGTTATGGGGAGATAGAGGTGGGGGTAAAAGAGGAGGGGATGTTGCTTTATTGAGCAAGAGGAATGTCACGAGACTAAACTGAGATAACATTACTGATGGTTTATCCAGTGAGGCTATATGGGTGGAGATGAGAAATAAAAAGGGATTGCACACCTTTGTGGAAGTGTACTCTAGGCCCCCAAATACTGAATGGGAATTAGAAGAACAAATATGCCAGATGTCATAGTATGGAATTAAAAATTTCCAATATAGACTGGGACTGTCATTGTATCAAAGGCTGAGACATTGTGGGATTTGTCAAATGTGAAATTGGGATGGGTAAGTAAGTGAAGTGTCGGTGAGTGCGTCTTTTGGGACCGACGACTACTGTTTTGCTAGCTTTAAAATAGTTATGGATAAGGACATGGCTAGCTGACAAGTTAAATCCTAAATTGGGGAAAGGCCGATATTGGTATTAGACAGGAACATGCTAAAGTTGATTGGAGTAGGTTGTTTGCAGGCAAAGGGATATCCAAAAAGTGGGATGATTTTAAAATTAAGAAGACAAGAATTCATGCATGTTCCTGTTAGAATAAAGGGCAGGGAAATTGTGAGTAAGAAAGCTTGGATGCCAATATGGATGAGAATATAGATGACTTGATGACTAAGTTTGCAGATGACACTAAAGTGGGTGGCTTCGTAGATATCGAAGATGGTTATCAAAAATGACAGCAGGATCTTGGTCAGTTGGACATGTGGCCTGCGGAATGGTTAATAGAGTTAATGCAGATAAGTGTGAGGTTGTTGCATTTTGGGAAGTCAAACAAGGGCAGGAATTTCACAGATTATGGGAGGGTTCTGGGGTGTGTTGTAAAGCAGGGGACCTAGGAGTGCAGGTACATAGTTCCTTGAAAGTGGCATCAATGGTAGATAGGGTGGTTAAAGCGCTTTTAGCACTTTGGCCTTCATCAGTCAGAATATTGAGTATAGAAGTTGGAAGGTTATCTTACAGTTATACAGGACATTGGCGAGACTTCATTTGAAGTATTGTGTTCAGTTTTGGCAATCCAGTTATAGGGAGGATGTGTGGTCTCACCACAATCCTCGCTTATTGCACTGAGAATTCCTTACCCCTGTAATCAAATCCTTTTGTAATAAAGGCTCATGTATAATTTGTACTCTGAATCACTTGCTATACTTGCCTACAATGACAATACAATCACTGCATTGGTGCTACCTCTTGCACCCATGCAGAACTCACTGACTTCATCAACTTCTCCACCAATTTCCATCCAGCACTCAAATTCACTTGGACCATCTCCGACATCTCCCGACCGTTTCTAGATCTCACCGTCTCCATCACAGAAAACAGACTATTGACCGACATCTACTACAAACCTACTGACTCCCATAGCTATCTTGACTACACTTCTTCCCACCCTGCTTCATGTAAATCCCAATTCCTTCGTCTATGCCACATCTGCGCGAGGTGTTCCATACCAGGGCATCGGAGGTGTCCTCATTCTTTAGGAAAGGGGGGTTCCCCTCTTCCATTATAGAAAAGGTTCTCACTAGGGTCTCCTTGATATCCCGCAGCTCCCCCCCATTCGTAACAAGAACAGAGCCCCCCTTGTCCTCACCTTCCCTCTTAACCTACCTGATCTCCTGGTGGCTCAGCACTTCAGCTCCCCCGCCCATTCCCAATCTGAGCTTTCTGTTCTGGGCCTCCTCCATTGTCAGAGTGAGGCCCAGTACAAACTGGAGGAACAGCACCTCATAATTTGCTTGGGTAGTTTACACCCCAGTAGTATGAACATTGACTTCTCTAACTTCAGATAGGCCTCTGCTTTCTCTCTCCATCCCCTTCCCCTTCCCAGTCCTCCCACTAGTCTTACTATCTCTGCCTACATTCTATCTTTGTCCCACCCCCTCCCCTGACGCCAGTCTGAAGAAGGGTCTCGACCCGAAACGTCGCCCATTCCTTCTCTCCAGAGATGATGCTTTGCCCACTGAGTTACTCCAGCAGTTTGGGCCTACAATGACTTGCGTACAAGCACATCAAGGAACTTTTTAACATCAACACTACAAAGTTTCTCCCACTTAATATATTGTTTTCTGTTATATCCAACAAAGTAGGCAAACTCACATTTTAGCAGAGTATATTTTACCTTCCTAGACTTGCCCATTCACACAGCTTTATCCATATCACTTCAAAAGTGCTTTTATTGTCATGTGCAAATGCACAATGAAATTATCTTCTTACATGCAGTCCAGTACAGTATTGCCATACCTAAGAACGTCCCCGATTCGCTAAGTATGCAGAAATAGCCTACTGAGCCGGCATGCAAAAGGTTCCAAGTCTTGGCACCATTTTCAAAGGCCAATCCTTGCTCTCGTTTTAAGGAGTGTTGCCCGGACCAGCAAGCCTCAGGTTGCTGCAGGTCTCCAGCCATTTCTCTTCCTTGGACGTGTGGATCAATCAGCCAATCGAAGTTGAATCCTTTTTCATCCTCCGTCCAATCCCTCCAAGTTTAATATTGTCAACAAACTTGGAAATGTGACATTTTATCAACTCTGCAGTATCATTGATAAATATTATGAAGAGATTGGACCCAGTCACTGAACTGTGTGTATTTCACTAGTCAAGGCAGCCACCCTGAGAAGGATCTGTTAGTTCCCACTCTTCGTATTTGTCCAGTTACCAATTCTCAGTCTAAGTCGGTACATTCTCCCCATTTCCATGTATTGTGGCCTTGCCAACCAACTTCCTTTGCAGGACTCCATTGAATGCCTTTTGGAAATCCAAATAAACCACATCCACTAATTTCCTCTTTTTCCTTTCTACTACACTTTTCCTCAAGGAACTGTAACATTAATCAAAGTGATTTTCCTTTCATAAATCCATATTGACTATCCAATCCTATTATTCTGTTCTGTTATTACATCGTTCTTTGAGGATTATAGAACTTTCTGTTCCACTGCTGTTAGATGAAGTCAGTATTTCTGGTTGGTTGTCTCCCCTCTTAAATAACGAGGTCAAATCTGCTGCCCTCCAATCTACAGTAACAATACTAAAAGATTAGAATCTTGAAAGATGATGACTAAAGCGTCCGCTACATTAAAAGTCGCCTCTTTCAATTTTCTGAAATATAGGTCAGTTGATCCTTGGGATTTATCAGCCTTCAGGGTCACCAGATTGAACGATATTTTTCTAATGGTGAGTTTCTTTAATTCCTCATTGTCCCTGCCTCTCGATTCTCTAATAGATCTAAAAAGCTTTGAGGCTCTTCTGTGAAGAAGACGTACTTTGAGATGAATTGGAATAGTAATATGGGCAGAACTATGACAGATGCAATTTAATGCACACAATTTTGAAGTAATACACTTTGTTTGGAAAACTGAGAAGCAGTATTAGTAACTGGTACAATTTTTAATGTGGATTAGCACAACCATGTGGGGTGGATGTTCTGAAACCATTATGGATGGCAGGGCAAACCGAAGTGTTTAAAAAGCACCTCCAGCTTTAGTTGTAGTAGAATAAGTTGTAAACCCAAGTGTGTTTTAAAAAAAACCTTTTACTTTTTTCCATAATTTCTATTTGTTCTTTCAGCTGAATTAAAAGATGAAAAAACATTTCATACCCAGATAGGAAGGAGTACACAGTATAACTTGTTTATCCATTTCAGAGTTCCCATCATGGATACAGATTTGTATGATGAATTTGGTAACTATATTGGACCAGAATTGGATTCTGATGAAGAAGATGGCCTCGGCAGAGATGATGATCTGGATGATGTGAGAAAATATTCACTTATACACAGATAAAATATTCACAAACACTTGAAAAAGCTTAACTGTTTCTTTCAGATGTGTCTTGATGACAAAATATATTCTATTGGGTTTAAGAAAGTGTACATTTAAAATTACTTTATGTTTTGAATAATTTATGCCTTGCCCATGTATGGAAATTATTGCTTGGGTTTCAGCATAGGATTCTTGACAGATTCATTATTTAGCCTTTCTTGCACAGCGCCTAATTTATTTAATTATACAAGCATTATTTTTGATGCAAATTCCTCTGAAAATGCTTCCTTTAATATTTTGTATTATGATCCGTTGAAACTGTAATAAATGTGTGATTGTGCAGGTGGCCTACTACTACTATTTTCGGAATAACATACTTGAATTTATGCCTGGCAAACTTACACATTATCTTTCAAGTTCAGTTTTGCTAACAGAAAGAAAACTCAAATGATTGTCTGCAGCTATTAGGTTTTATGCTTCAACGTATCTGCCTTTGGGATACATTTTTCCAATTATAGAGTATAAACGGGTAATTTTCTCCGTTTCGTGCTCTGATGGTTAGCATCATGAATTTCGGGTAAAGCATTGTGCAGATGGAAGGGAAAGCTATATAATGTTATATGATGCGACTTGCCTCATTTATTTCATTTGGCAGCATAGTCCCTTGTGGTGCCTGGCGTATATTTGATTTATGTGCTCTTGGGTTTATCAAGCCCATAACCACTGCATCAAAAGCAAGGTTCCTGTATATCTGTGGCAAAGTCACATTTTCTGTCCTGTGGTTCTTTGCTTAAAACTACTTGCCCCATAAACATATACCATGATTTTGTCTAATGGATGCATACTCTTCAACCAGTGTCTTACTTTATTTTGTATGAGACTGGAGAAGTATTTTTCTGAATTATTCTTTTCTGACCATTAACTTTATAACTACATTTAAATTCACGAGGGTCTTTTTAAAAACCTACAAAGTAAACACAAATTAAAATGAATGTCATATTTACCTTGCATTTAATGCGTGCTTACTTATTTAGATCATTTATATTCTTCTGTGTTTGGACATTTAAGGATGATGAAGATGATGACGAAGCTGTCGATCAGGATGATGATCATGCTGGAATGGAGGTGGTGCTGCATGAAGATAAGAAGTATTACCCCACTGCAGAGGAAGTATATGGACCCGAGGTAGAGACAATCGTTCAAGAGGAGGATACTCAGCCACTCACTGGTAAGTAAAGTGGTACATTTTAAATAAATCAAAGATCCTGCATACTTTTTAGTTGTTTGAAAACTGCTCTTACTTTCCTACCTTTTAATGTAATTTTTGTCATTCAGGTACAATTTTCCCCCAAAACCTTGCAGTGTTTAATTTCTGTCCGATTTTATTATGCCAATCATATGATGATAAGCTGGTGTAGTGTCACTGGGACATAGTGTGGAGCATCATTCTTTGTTGCACCGTGTGACTGCTCTATGTTTACTGAAAAGTAAATGATCATGGTCAAAGGAGGAGATTTCAAGAAAACGATTTGAACTAAAATCAATGCATAATAATCTTTTAAATGCTCCATTCTCATGACCTTCTGATGCCTCCATATGTTTCTGCATTACTATTTATGGTCTTTTATGCCGTTGCAATATCTGTGAAGTACTCTGCTGATGGATGATTTTTATTTCATTTAACAGAATCACCTATTGCTGTTTTGAAAACTTATTTTGATTTTTTTGCCTTTCAGAACCCATTATTAAACCTGTCAAGAAAAAGAAATTTACATTGATGGAACAAGAGTTACCAGAAACAGTCTATGATATGGAGTAAGTAAATGATTTTGCAGTATCTTGAAAAACGATTTCAAAATGAAATAATGATCCATTGGAAGCGATGACTACATTTGGCTTATACGTATTGCAGCTAAGTAGAGTGATTGAGCCTTAAAAGTATATCTTTAATCAAAGCCAAAAGACCATCTATTTTGCAGCTCTCATTTATTACATATTCTTTACCAACTTTTTTGGCCTCTTCTATCAAGATTAGCATTTTTTGATTTGCATTCATTGTTTCTGATTAGTGGATAGTTAAACTCTTTGAGCACATTCCCATTGCACATCAAAGTGAATAATTCCATGACTCCTTCTATGTGGAGAGGTTATAACGGGGGTTTAAACAATGTATTCAAAGCAGAAACAAAGGGCTCCCATCCTCCTGTAAAGTTTACTTATTCACAGCAAGTGGGTTCTTTGTGTACCAACTGCTTTCCGCTCAACCCTTTCCATCCATATAATGTTTAAATGCACAGGGGGTCACAAACAACCACTTTTCTTGAATATACAATCCACCACTGGTTTTCCGGCACCCTTGGCTCCAGAGCCTTTCTGGATTATCTGTTTTATCGGTACAACGGAGGTCAAGGCTGCAGAGAGGAGTCCAAAGGTACGGGAACGGTACAGCTAGGCCACCAGGGAGCCAAGATACTGTGCCTGCAGCGTCAGCCTCGGATGTCAACTGGGCTGGTGTTCCAGAACCCTGGCCACAGGAGGAAAATTCGACTCGCCGATTGGCCGTGGAAGTTATTTTTGGGAACGGATCTGCCGGTTCCAGCCGGGCCAGAGTTCCAGGGTGCTGGCCTCAGGGGCCAAATTCGACCTGCCGATTGGCGTGGAAGTCACGATGAGGTTGAGATCGGCCACCTCACCACATTTTCGGGGGGGACTTCCGGGCGGGATTTCAAGTGCGCTCTCATGATTTTGTCTGGATTAAAGGTGGCGTCAGTCTACCGGTTGCTGGAAAATCGGTGGTGGACCTGTATTTATAACTGCATGGTTGATTGTTTATTTTCTGTTGCCAGTTTAGTTCATGTTTAAATGTTCCTGAAGTGAAATTATAAACATCCATGTAAACCATTAAACCTCTATTACTTCATCTCAGGTTTCTTGCAGATTTGATGGATAATTCTGAGCTAATTCGAAATATTACTCTTTGTGGGCATCTACATCATGGAAAGGTATGTGTTAGATGTGTAAGGTTGCTGCTTTAATTGAAGAGGATAGTTTGAAATATAATTTAACTAGAGTACATGTGTGTAAAAAAAAATAAACACATTTTAAAATTTATTTCAGACAAATTTTGTTGATTGCTTGATTGAACAAACACACCCAGAGATTCGTAAAAAGGACGACCGTGATGTAAGCATTTTGGCAACAATGTATTTACTCAATCTTAATTTATTGAGCAATATTTAAAGAATGCTTTACCATTATTTGCTTTTTAATACATTTCGTATGCTTCACAGTAATATTAATGGGGTTTTTAATTTCTTTAAATCTTATGTGAATAAATGACTTCAATATTAAGAGAATAAAACCAAATCGAGTTGAAATATATTTGTTCCACTAATACATTGTTGGCTGCTGTAATCTCCGGACACCATTTGAAATCAGTTACTTCAATTTTTGCTGAGGGTTATGGAACTTAAAAGATAATTCAAAGCCTGTTTATGCTGGAGACCTGATGTATCTAACTGAGTTATTTCAAAAATCTGAATTGTAGAAGTTATTAGTTCATTCCAGTTTCATCTTATCCTCATCTTAATTTTAGCTTTAAGCTAAGGCCATTAACTTCAAATGTAAATAGCTGTACGATGGTCTAATGTTAACCCGTGTAACTGTTGGCCTTGTGCAATGGGATGGTTGGTCACAGGAGAGAAGAGAGTGTAAGAGTAGCAGATCAGAAGCATAGAATCACCTAAGATGCAGCTACATCAGTTACACTGGAAGAGTTTATTCAAACACTGGATGATGCCAATAACAGTTTAAGTGGGCAGAAGGATACTGAAAGGTTAGAATAGAATGGATGCATGAGAAGGAATATTTTGCATCACCTGTGAATGATGGAAATATTTTCCTTGAGTGTGCCAGACTTTGATAAATTGAAGATAGATACCAAAAGCTGGAGTAACTCAGTGGGACAGGCAGCATCTCTGGAGAGAAGGAATGTGTGACGTTTCGGGTCCAGATCTTTCTTCAGACTAGTTAGGGATAAGGGAAATGAGAGATATAGATGGTGATGTGGAGAGATAACAATGAATGAAAGGTAAGATAAATTAGACAATTGATAAATTGAAGCCTTATTGGTGCAGCCAAAATAACGTATATCAAGATCAATAAACAAAAAAAAAGATTGATTATATTTTGTCTTTTTTTCTTCAGCTTCGATATACCGATATACTCTTTACGGAACAGGAGGTATGTGTACTTATTCAATCTTTGTTAATATCTGGCTGCTTTTTGAAATTTGTTCAGACAATTTTTCTCTATATTCTTTTCTAGAGAGGAGTCGGTATAAAAAGTACGCCTGTCACAATGGTACTTCCAGATTCCAAGGGAAAATCCTATCTCTTCAACATCATAGATACTCCGGGTGAGTTTGTAAACTGATTTTAAATGTCTTAAAATATATCCAGTGACCTCTATAAAAATATTCATATTACTTTGTACAGGTATGTCATTTGGTTTAAAAAAAATGGTTTCAAGTAGTATGTTTACTTTGAATTGGAGCTCTAAGATTTCTCATCTTACATATTTTAAAATAGCTGACGGTAAAATGAGTACTTTTTTTCCTGTTCTCTTCAATGAAGGGGAAGTTCCTCACTGTTCCTCTATTTTCTGTACATTAGCTGCACTTACAACAAATCTCATGCCACGGTAGTCTGCAAAACTATAGTATTTTATTTCATTTTTAGGACATGTAAACTTCTCTGACGAGGTTACGGCTGGTTTCAGAATCTCAGATGGCATGGTACTGTTCATCGATGCAGCAGAGGGGGTGAGTCTGTTCTTGTAGACACTAAAGAATTTCTATGCAATACTGAGTCAACGCAGATGCATGAAGACCCTGGAAATTTAGGTAGCTTATGATATTGCTTCGTTAAAAAACTGGATAGAAGGTGTGCCTGGATTCTAGTATTGATGCGAGTTCTCAGAACACAAAGATAGGGATATTGTTTCTGTTTTATTAGATAATCCAACAGATGACACCAATGGACAGTGGACAGTGAAGAAGGTTGTCGTGTAGTTACATCTCAATGGAGAAGGTGGGCAAGGGAATGGCAGATTGAATTTAACCCGTGGATAAGTGCAAGGTGATGTATTTTGGGATGTTAAATTAGGGCAGAGCATACACAGTGAATGGCAGGGTCCTGGGGAATGTTGTTGAACCAAGAATCCTTGGGGTACAAGTATAGTTCCTGAAAGTGGGAACGTAAATAGATAGGCTGGTGAGAAAGGCATATGGCATGTTGACCTTCATCTGCTAAGACACTGATTCTGAGAGTTGAAATGATTTGTCACAGTTGTACAAAATATTAGGTACGCCACAAAATGCTGGAGTAACTCGGCGGGTCAGACAGTTTCTCTGGAGAAAAGGAATAGGTGATGTTTTGGGTCGAGACACTTCTTCTGACTGAGAGTCATGGGTAGGGGAAGCATGAGATATAGAACAAATGAATGAAAGATATGCAAAAAGTAATGATGATAAAGGAAACAGGCCATTGCTAACTGTGGGCTAGGTGAAAATAAGTTACGGAAAATGAAGCTCACCAGGACACAGTGAAACTAGTTAGTGCTTTAGTTGGGATAGAAGTATAACCGATAGTTACCTTATCGATTAGCAGTGTTGGGGAGCAGACAGATTACATTGTCTCTAGTGGGTTACACAAAAAAGCGGAGAAACTCAGCGGGTGCAGCAGCATCTATGGAGCGAAGGAAATAGGCAACGTTTCGGGCCGAAACCCTTCTTCAGACTGATCGGGGACGGGGGTGGGCGGGGACAAGAAAGGGAAAAGGAGGAGGAGGAGCCCGAAGGCTGGGGGATGGGAGGAGACAGCAGGGGGGCTGAGGAGGGGGAGGAGACAGCAAGGACTAACAAAATTGGGAGAATTCGATGTTCATGCCCCCGGGATGCAGACTCCCCAAACGGAATATGAGGTGCTGTTCCTCCAATTTCCGGTGCTGTTCGCTGTGGCCATGGAGGAGACCCAGGACAGAGAGGTCGGAGACGGAGTGGGAGGGGGAGTTAAAGTGCTGAGCCACCGGGAGGTCAGCTTGGTTATTGCGGACCGAGCGGAGGTGTTCGGCAAAACGATCGCCCAACCTCCGCTTGGTCTCACCGATATAGATCTGCTGACATCTAGAGCAGCGGACGCAATAGATAACCAAGCTGAGCTCCTGGTGGCTCAGCACTTCAACTCCCCCTCCCACTCCGTCTCCGACCTCTCTGTCCTGGGTCTCCTCCATGGCCACAGCGAGCAGCACCGGAAATTGGAGGAACAGCGAGCAGACTCCCCAAACGGAACCTCATATTCCGTTTGGGGAGTCTGCATCCCGGGGGCATGAACATCGAATTCTCCCAATTTTGTTAGTCCTTGCTGTCTCCTCCCCCTCCTCAGCCCCCCTGCTGTCTCCTCCCATCCCCCAGCCTTCGGGCTCCTCCTCCTCCTTTTCCCTTTCTTGTCCCCGCCCACCCCCGTCCCCGATCAGTCTGAAGAAGGGTTTCAGCCCGAAACGTTGCCTATTTCCTTCGCTCCATAGATGCTGCTGCACCCGCTGAGTTTCTCCAGCTTTTTTGTGTAACCTTCGATTCTCCAGCATCTGCAGTTTCCTCTTAAACATTGTCTCTAGTGTTTGTTGAGTAAATTGTTGGATCCAGAGGAGACATACCGTGTTATTGCCGAGACGGATGTTGTAAAGACTCATATATGACAGATCCCACTGCTATCATGTTTTATACGGTTCAGCCATTTGTAGTTTAATATAAAATGTCTGCAAAAATTAAAGTTGTGCTGCACTGTTGCAAAGGAGAAGTCCTGCTGATATTTATCACAGTGATACAGCTGGTAGAACTGCTGCCTCACGGCAACAAACAATTTCAATCCTGACCTCTGGTGATGCCTGTGTGGAATTTGCACGTTCTCCCTGTGATCATGTAGGTTTCCGGTGGGTGCTCCAGATTCCTCCTAAAGACATAGGTGTTTCTAGGTTAAATGACCTCTGTAAATTGACGTTCGTGTGGGGAGCGGATGAAAAAGTTGGACAACGTAGAACTAGTGTGAACTAGGTGGCCAAAGAGCCTGTTTCCATGCTGTATCCATAAATTAAACTAAACATCTCAAAGCACAGCAAATCCCATTGTTATTACTTAACTGTTGTGACCGGGATTTGACTACGCTGTTGAACAATGACAACACCGACACTCGCCCTAAGGTAAACTCACACGATTTATTCTACAGGTGCACAACCTTTTATCCGAAAGCCTTGGGACCAGACACTTTTCGTAATTCAGAATTTTTCGGCTTTCGGAATGGAAGATTTTTAGCGTAGATTTTAACGGCTGGCTCAGTGGTAGAGTGCTTGGCTTATATCCGCAAGGTCGCGAGTTTGCGCCTCGATCCCGGCAGTTACTCGATCGCGAGTTTGAGTCTTCAATGTAGTTTTTTCTTGCAGAATCGGAGAGAAAAGGGAGGGTTAGGCTGGGATCATTCTCTGCAAGATAATCTTAGTGCGGGAGACAAGTGTAGGAGAGGTGTACTGACTGTGTGGGCAGAACTTTGGAAGTGATTGCCCACCAATCTCAAAAGCCGCTGTGTCTCCCTGTCCCTCCAACTCCAGAGGAATCCGCTGCCCGATGGGCCGCTACGGCGACAAGTGGCAGTTCGCCCACAGCCCGAGCTGCGTCCCCTCATCCGCAACCCGGGTTCCTCTGGAGTTGGAGCGGGGCTGGGCTATATTTGTTGCTGTCTGTGAGTCTCTGGGATCTCCGTGCTTGCAGTGGGCCTGGGGGTCGGTGTCCCGATGAGGGGGCGCAGCTCGGGCTGTGGGCGAACTGCCACTTGTCGCTGTAGCGGCGCATCGGGGAGCGGCTTCTGGTGGTCCTGACGTCTCTCAGCTCCTGTCCAGGGGGATGGCCGGAGACGTCAGGACCAACAGGAACCCGCTCCCCGATGGGCCGCTACAGCGACAAGTGGCACTTCGCCTACAGCCCGAGCTGCGCCCCCCTCATCCGCAACTCGGGTTCCTCTGGAGTTGGAGCGGGGCTGGGCTAGAGTTGCTGCTGGCTGTGAGTCTATGGGATCTCCGTGCTTGCAGTCGGTGTCCCGTTGGTCCTGACGTCTCCGGTCACCCCTCTGGAATGGAGCTGAGACTGGGAACTGTACCGATCTTGTCCCCTCCCTCTGCAACTGCAAACAACTCCACAGTTCCCAGTCTCAGCTCCTGTACAGGGGGGTGGCCGGAGACGTCACAGCCCGAGCCATCAGCTTCTGTCCCTACGGGGACAGCGGAGAGCGTGTTCCTCTGGAATTGGAACGGGGCTGGGCTGCTGCTGGCTGTGGGTCTCTGGGATCTCCGTGCTTACAGTGGGCCTGGGAGCCGGTGTCCCGTTGGTCCTGACGTCTCCGGTGATTGGCACTAGCTCCGACGTGAAGACAGTGCAAAACCCCCGCGCCGGTGCAATGGGCGGGGAGCTGGAGAGGGGAGGGAAGGGGTCACACATATGGCCGGGAAGCAGAGGGGTGTAGGTGGGGTGAAACTGAAGGGAGCGACAATTTGCTGCTGCCTGCCCGCTGAGTTAAAAAGTTCTCATGCAAGACTCACGATACACTGTGTATCGTGAGTCTACCGTGGGAACGTTTTAACTCAGTGGGCAGGCAGCAGCAGATTGTCAATTATTAACCCTCCCGCGCAATATACCCTCACCTTCTCTTTTATGAATGGGGATTTAGTTTCCCTTTCTTCGAGGACCGACCGGAGGTTCCGCTGTCACCTCTGTGGGCCGCCCTCGGTGAACGTTTTCAAGGACCTTTCTTCAAGGACTGAAAAAATGTCGCTATTCGGAGGTTTTCGTTATTTGGAACTTCGGATAAAAGGTTGTGCACCTGTATTTACAGTGGTAAGAAAGTACAGGGCCACATGGGGGCACTGACCCTCGCCGTCAGAGCGCACGCACAATAACACCAGCGATCTCAGGCTTGTCCCAGCATCTTAGTCCTGGTCTTTCGAAGGACTAAACCTTCGAAGGATCAGAGAATAAGACGTGGTAATGTCAGTCTGCTTGGTGCAGTTGACCCCTGCTACCCGAGCTGGCAGCTCAGCTTTGGGCTTGGAGAGGCGAGACTGCTTGTCTGTGGATTATCCTGGCGGCCACATTTGCGCGCGCGAGTGTGATGTGTGTGTGCGTGCGTGTGTGCGTGTCGCAGTGACTCACTCCGACTCATACATGTGACAAGGGAACACAACTAGGAGGGAGGCAGCCCATTTTGTCCCCCTGTCTCACTCGTCTTTCTCTTCTGCTCCTTCTCTCATCTTCTCCCAGTCTCTTTCTCTGGCTTGAATGCCTAGGATTTAGAGGGAGTAGGCTGAAGGTTTAAGCGGCCAACCAATTCTCCCTCAAATCGGTCACTGCATTTCATTTATTGCAACAATTACTGCACTTCAAATGTATTTCACTGGCAGTAAAACATTGAGTGTTTATGAGAATATATAAATTCAAGTCTTTCATCCTTTTTGCTTGAAGATTTATTTAAGAATCTGCCGTTTTGGCTCAAATACGAGTCAATTTGATTCAGGAAAGTCTTTGAAAGTCTATGGATTGGCATTCTCCATCTTGTGGGGAAAAAAGGCTAATAAATAAATGCACGTTTCTTTTTGAAGTTAGATCATTACCGAAAGGAGGAATGTAAATTTACTGCCTGCTTATAATGGGATCTCTTCTAAATTTTAATAAAATATCCCATGTAAAGAGAATGTAGCGCCTGTCACTATGAATCTACGGCCCCAGTGAATTAAATGTGAATCCAACAAATCTGGAAACTTTCCATTCCTTATTATTGCCACATCCCTTTCATTATTGAGCCAAGTATATTTACACAAAATAAATTAACAAAAAAAACCCAATTTTAACAAGGGCTTAGCTGTTAGATATCTGATCAGTTTTGTTAACAACTGTTTTATTTTAGTTATATGCAACATGTGTAATGTGATATATTTGTGTAATGTGCAGGTAATGCTGAACACTGAAAGACTAATCAAACATGCTGTACAGGAGAAACTGGCTGTCACTGTTTGTATCAATAAAATAGACAGACTTATCCTGGAGTTAAAGCTACCACCGACTGATGCATATTACAAACTACGCCACATTGTGGATGAAGTCAATGGTTTGCTTAGGTAGGCTGTCACTTCTCTGTGTTGAAAAAGCTGTAATTTATATGCTATTGTGGAGAATACTTTTATTCTTCTTTATTTGAGATTTGAGTAAGTTGTGAAGAAACTCCATTTCATTCAGTTTCTTTTCCAAGAGGAATCCATATCTGGACGTAATGTAATGGGTATGAATTAAAATAAAAATACAAAGACTGAAATCTCAACTCTCAAAAAATAATTTCTTTGGTGTTGATAACATAGCATAGAAATATTAATTGGTATCTTCAATGCCTCCTTGTTAATCAGAGGATTCTGTGGTTGCAGGGCGGATGCTGAAAACTTTGCCCTACTTCAAAGTGAACATTTCAAAATATATTTTTGCCTAGAGCAAAAAAATTGTTTTTCCACAAGAAAAATAACTTAATTTTGCATAGGAAAGCTTCTTTTCACACACTTGAGCACTTAATAAGCGAATTGTATATAATGAAGAATGAATTGGTATCTCGCTATCAAAGAGATTGCACAGGTCCTTCCTAGGTTACGACCGTCCGACCTATGGGCTTGCTATACATATAGACAATATGTGCAGCCTCCACCGCCCTCTGAGGCAGAGAATTCCCCACTCACAACTCTCTGTGAGAAAAAGTGTTTCCTCGTCTCCGTTCTAAATGGCTTACCCCTTATTCTTAAACTGTGGCCCCTGGTTCTGGACTCCCCCAACATGTTTCCTGCCTCTAGCGTGTCCAAACCCATAACAATCTTGTATGTTTCAATAAGATATCCTCTCATCCTTCTAAACTCCAGAGTGTACAAGCAAAGCCGCTCCATTCTCTCAGCCTATGACAGTCCCACCATCCTGGGAATTAACCATGTAAACCTGCGCTGCACTCCCTCAATAAGGAAGTATGTCCTTCCTCAAATTAGGGGACCAAAACTGCACACAATACTCCAGGTGTGGTCTCACTAGGGCTCTGTACAACTGCAGAGGGACCTCTTTACTCCTATACTCAACTCCTCTTGTTATAAAGGCCAACATGCCATTCACTTTCTTCACTGCCTGCTGTACCTGCATGCTTACTTTCATAGACTGATGAGCAAGGACCACCAGATCTGAAGAAGGGTTTCGGCCCGAAACGTTGCCTATTTCCTTCGCTCCATAGATGCTGCTGCACCCGCTGAGTTTCTCCAGCTTTTTTATGTACCACCAGATCCCGTTGTACTTCCCCTTGTCCCAATTTGACGCCATTTAGATAGTAATCTGTCTTCCTGTTTTTTATACCAAAGTGGATTACCTTACATTTATCCACATTAAATTTCATCTGCCATGCATCTGCCCACTCCCTCAACCTGTCCAACTCACCCTGCATTCTCATAGCATCCTCCTCACAGTTCACACTGCCACCAAGTTTTGTGTCATCTGCAAATTTGCTAATGTTACTTTGCATCCCTTCATCCAAATCATTGATGTATATTGTAAATAGCTGTGGTCCCAACACCGAGCCTTGCGGTACCCCACTAGTCACTGTCAACTTTGATCTTAACCAATTTTTTCCTCTTCACATACCTAAAGACTAATTTTTTCCTCTTCACTACGAATGAGCACTTGGGAGACGGGCAGGATGAATTTACCAGCTGCTGCAGGAGTGTGGACATCTTCTGCTGGATGGGAACAACATTTCTACATGCCTTCTCGCCCCATTCTATTGCCCCCCCCCCCCCCCCCCAACTGCAACAATCAGAGGTTGGATTGAGCAGAGCTAGGAACGCAGAGCTTGCTCACTCACTGACTCAGTGAGGCCGGCTGTTGGCAGCTCTTCACACTCCCGCTCGATTTCCCGCCACATCGTTCCACATCTTCTCCCACACACCGATCGGTTTTGTTCATTTCTAACTTACAAACAGTTTGGTTCACGAACAGTGTTTGGAACAGTGGTGCAGCGGTAAAGCTGCTGCCTTACAGCGCCAGGATAGACCTAGTATACAGGTGCGGACTCGGTGGCCAAAGGGCCTGGTTCCACGCTATATCTCTAAACTAAACCAAATGAAATCCTGTCATAACCTAGGGATGTCCTACAGCTTAAAATAGCTAGTTGACCATTTGTGTAGAAAGAACTGCAGATGCTGGTTTAAATAGAAGGCAGACACAAAATGCTGGAGTAACTCAGCGGGTGAGGCAACATCTCAGGTGAGAAGGAATGGGCGACGCTTAGGGTCAAGACCCTTCTTCAGACTGATCTCAACGTTTCAGGTCGAGACCCTTCTCGACCCGAATCATCGCCCATTCCTTCTCTCCTGAGATGCTGCCTCACCCGCTGAGTTACTCCAGCATTTTGTGTCTATTTGACCGTTTGGTTCTGTGCAGTTCATGACATTCCATCATGTATTATGTACTATAAAAGTATTTGTTTATCTTTGTAACGGATTTAAAAGACACTAATGGAAATGATATAATTTGTTTATCTTTATTTTCCATCTCTTTCCACAGTGTCTATTCAACGGATGAAAATCTCATTGTTTCACCTCTTCTGGGTAATGTTTGCTTTGCCAGTTCTCAGTACAGTATTTGCTTCACTTTGGGATCCTTCGCCAAGATCTATGCTGATACTTATGGTGAGCACACATTATAATTAGAGATGACAAACAACTGTTTAGCAGTTTTAGACTAATACATTTTCTATAGTGCATAGATGGCGATCTGCTTTGATAATATGAGAAAAGTTTTAAAAATTGACTGCATTTAAGTGCACCTATGAAAAATTAGAAATGGATCAGAATATATGGGTTATCTAAAATGAACTCACAAATGCAGTCAATGGTATGAAGGGTTGTTTCAGAGGTAATCTAAAGTATGAAGGCATAGAGGTGTCCATGATCTATGGTGCACTGATGGGAATCTTGTGGAATATTGGATTCATTTTGGGAATACAGTCTTATGAAGCAATATACTGATCTTGGAAGTTATCTAGCAATAATTCAACTGAGTTGAAGAACTTTGCCTGTGATGAGAGATTTGTTAATATATTCTTGAGTAAGGAGATTGAGTTTGTTTTGCCGAGACAGTTAAATAAAACAAAAGGTGGTATATTAGTTTGAAAAGTAGACATCCTCCGTTGTAATGAAATGTCATTTTAAATTAAATTAAATCTTAAACTTGCTACTAAATTCAATGAAAGTCACATTTAGAAAGAAAATCGTAGAAATTGTGGAATTCACATTGTTAGAAAGCAGGTTTAATTGAAGGGTTGAAAAGTCAATATTTAAGAGTGAAATGTAATAATGAATTTGTTGAAAGGGGTCTGAGATGTAGATGTGGATAAGGATATTAATATCTCTAAAGTTTTGGTAGTCGCTGCATAGCGATAAGAATGTCCTTCTCCAGACTATTTAGAACAACATCCGATCAATCTTGGTATGTTTATGGACAAGGCACTCTTCAGATATCATAAAGTGGTTTTAGATGCATTGAGAAGTACAAAAATATTCCAAAGCTCATCCTTGAGCTGAAAAGTTATACCTCTTAGGAAAATTAAACAAACTGGAACTATAACGCTGCAGGATAACTTGGTAACTGTGGTTCAGATTATGAAAGGATGTGATGAACATTTACCAGGTGCTGCAGTTGTGGCAAGTGAACCAAGTATAGAGACCAAAACACATGCAGCCACTGAAAAATACAGAAGAAAAAACAAGACAAATTAAGGTAAAACATCTCAGGAATCAGTCAAGTGGCAGTATTGAGGCCATTCTAAGGGAAAGCTTAGAAAGGTGAAAAACAAAAAATGATGCTAATCATATTAGGTAAAGGTTTAGAAGGGGTTGCCTGGAACATGCCTTAGATCAGTTGATCTCTGTGATGTATTTTCTGTGTAATTTTGGGCACTACGATTATCGGCTGATATGATTACTTTCCTGGATTCAAGATTTTCAAAAAATCAAGAAATTGTATGATCCACAAATTTGCCATTTGTTGTTCTAGTACACTTTTTATTGAGAGTTGGTGCCAAATAACTTGGCTTACTCTGGATATCTGGAAACTGGAGATGGAAATCTCCATTGAAAGTAAAATGTTTTAATTGCTTTTTTCCCCTGGCTATTATTCAATGCAAAATCGCTAATTATGCCTGCTTCACCGATCTGCACATTGTGTTCAGTATATTTGCCTGATCATGATGCTTTCTCTTGTTGCTGGCTCAGTTAACTCTGACAAATGCCAGAGTGCAAATGTGAGCCAATTACTCTCAGGTCCACTTGGACGAGCAATGTTTAAAGATAAAAGTTAAATATTCTACATTAAATGTGTGAATGCATCACATTGTGAAAACTCTTTGATTTTTTTTTAATCGCGAAGTGCGGAATCTGTGGTCCTTGCAATTGTTCACATCACAGAACAGCAAACAAGACAGATCAATACAACCAAAAGAACTGGAACCAGTGGCTAATCACTGCAACATCTTCATGGTTGCATTGTCAATCAGTTCAAGCGCATCCTGTGAGGCAAAGTAATATTTGCATGTGACTGCTCAGTTTTTTTTGTCTTATTGATGGTGCCACAAACAAAATATACACATAATCGCTCGAGTTAGGAAACTATCATATCCGATTTTCCACTGGCTTTTTTTTAGAGATACACCATTGGAACAGGCCCTTCAGCACACCGAGTCCACACAGATCATCGACCACCCACTCAGTCAAGTTCTGTTATCCAATTTTTGCTTCCACTCCTTACATACTATGGGTAATTTACAGAGGCCAAATAATCTACCAACCTGCATGGCTTGGGATGTGGAGAAAATTGGAGCCACCAGAGGATACCCATGCAGTCACAGATAGAATGTACAAACTCCACGTAGACAGCAGTCCAGGCCAGGATTGAACCCAGCTCTCTGGCGCTGTGAGGCAGCAGCTCTACCATCTGCGCCAATGTGTCATCCAGAATAACTGTTATTCTTCACCCATATACATCAAAGCACACTTCATGAGCATCCTGATCTGTTCACTTATAACCTGTCTATTCCCCAACTTTAGCATTTGATCGTTGGCAATTGTGAAAGGTTTTCTGGACGATGAGAATATTCTGTTCAAAAATAATTTTGTTTCACTTGAAGACATTCTCTATCTTTTATTACTGTTTATTGAGGTGTTGTAAAAATCTTTTTAATTTGTTTTAAAGGGGACATTAACTTTACAGAGTTTGCAAAGCGTCTGTGGGGTGACATTTACTTTAATCCAAAAACGTAAGTTAAAGCTTACTCGAGTTGTTTCTTATCCTTGTAATCCTGCATCTGATTCTTTATACTATATGAATATGTTCTCTTTGTTTCAAGAAAAATAAGGGCTACCATTGTTAGTGTTAAAAAATAATGGATCTTTGGATTTTCCAGGAACCCAGGCTGATTATGCCATAACAGAAAAGCAGAGTTCCCTCTTCTCTGATCTAATAAAGTGCCTCAGATGAGCAAATCCATCATTTTAATAATAATAATAATATCTTTTATTGTCATTGCACATGAGTGGAACGAGATTTGGGTATGCAGCTTCCATCCGACATCATAATTTAAGTAACTACAAAAATTTAGGTTTTGATACCTCGAGAACATGGTTTGTACAAAGAGCATTACAACAGTAAAATAGTCAGACTAAAGTGCAGATGTGTCTGTGCGACGTGACCATCCGAGGGAGACAGTCCGCAAGGGTGGGGGGCACTCAGCAGGGCCGGTTCAGAGCAGCTATAGCTCTGGGAATGAAGCTGTTCCTGAGTCTGGAGGTACAGGCGTAGAAGGCCTTGTAACGTCTGCCGGAAGGAAGGAGTTCGACCAGTCCATTACAAGGGTGTGAGGAGGCTTTGTGAATGCTGACGGCCCTCCTGAGGCACCGTGTGCGATAGATGCCCTCCAAGGCTGGTAGCGGTGTGCTGCTAATGATCTTCTGCGCTCTGTGGACGACGCGCTGAAGAGCTCTCCTCTCCGCCTCCGTGCAGCTGGGATACCACACAGGGATGCCATACGATAGGTAATGGACATTGCCTGCAAAGCATTGCTGAATCAAAGAAGAGAGAACTTTAGGAACTGCTGATACTGTCTTACCAAGTAAAGACACAAAATACGGGGCAACTTAGCGAGTCTGGCCGCATCCCTGGAGAATCATCTCAGCGGGTCTGGCATCATCCCTGGATCCCTGCTCCAGCATTGCGTATCTTTTGAACTTTGCTCTTTTTCTATGCAGTAAATAGTCTGGGTTCCTGGAAAATTCAACCGTAGTGTTATCCCAGTGTATGCTTGAATATTTTTAATTGAATCAAAGCACTGTTATCTATTTAGTTCATGATTATAAAAATCTTGTTTGATTTTTATTAGTCCAAATGCTTCTAAACAGCCCCACATTTAGGAACAAGTCACTGAAGGGTTTCATAATCTGAAAAGGTTGGGGGCATGTGTAGGAAGGAGCTGCTGATGCTGGTTTACACAGAAGGTACAGTAGACACAAAAAATGCTGGAGTAACTCGGTGGGTCAGGCAGCATCTCTAGAGAAAATGAACACATGACTTCATTATTAGGGCAGAGCTCTATCTCGCTTCTCCCATTTTATAGCATATCATCATTTCATTAACACCTAGCGATTTTGGATCGGGAAGCTTAGGGCACCCAGTTCACGTCAAATCAGTAAAAAAGTGAGTTTGAAGCTGGATATATGGCAGAGATGAAAATAGACACCTGTACTTGAGCCACTCCCTCATCAGGAGCTTGTAGCACAGACCACTGCAATCCTCACCTTGAAGCACTGCAGAGTGATCTGGGGCAGGGAGGATCTTGGTAGAACATACCCTTTTCCTGCATTCCCTGCACTTAGGAACGTTCAAAAGATCTAATAATAATTATTTTTTTATTATTAAGAAGTAGTATTCTAAAACACAAATATTGAAACAAACTCTTGGAATTTAATAACATCTAAACTATCTAGTGCATTCCCTAATCCTGGCAGCTTTTTTCTTTGTAGAACTCAGTGGAATAATTATCCTTGCAATTTTTTTCCCCAGCAAAAAATTCAGTATAGAAACACAGTTGCAAAAATAGCAGCAAAAAGACTTACACAGCTGCATGACTGACTAGCTATTACAGAAGTGTTAAATTTGCAATCAGCTTTCTGGGAAGATGTCATTTTAAATGGGAAACCAATTATGTTTTTTTTGCGATATCTGAGCTAATGCATCTGCGCAGTGTCCAGCCTCCAAAGCAATACCATTGGAAACAGATCAGAAACATTTCAGTAGACAAAAAATGCTGGAGAAACTCAGCGGGTGAGGCAGCATCTATGGAGAAAAGGAGCAGGCGAAGAAACCCTTCTTCAGACTGATGTCGTGGGGGGAGGGGGGGGGAGGAAAGAAATGAAGAGACGGAGACAGTAGGCTATGTGGGTGAGCTGGGGAGAGGGAGGGGAAGGAGAAAGCAAGGACTACCTGAAATTAGAGAAAACCCCAGCGACTTATTGACATCGACTTCTCTAATTTCAGGTATTCCTTGCTCTCTCCCTCCTTCTCCGCCTTCCCAGCTCTCCCACGTAGCCTACTGTCTCTGTGTTTTTCTCAGATTTTTCCAGCATCTGCAGTTCCTCCTAAAGCAGCATTTCAGTGAACAGTTAGTAAAGGGAAATGCCCAATGTGATTCATCAAGGAATACATTTATACTAAAGATAGACCCAAAAAGCTGGAGTATCTCAGCGGGACAGGCAGCATCTCTGAAGAGAAGGAATGGTTGACGTTTCGGGTTGAGACCCTTTAGACCCGCCCCAAAACGTCACCCATTCCTTCTCGCCAGAGATGCTGCCAGTCCCGCTGAGTTACTACAGCTTTTTGTGTCTATCTTCGGTTTAAACCAGTATCTGCAGATCTTTCCTACACAATACATTTATACTACATGTTCAATTTTCTTGAAGCAATTTTACGTAGAACAATACAGCACAGGAACAAGCCCCACAGCCCACGATGTCTATATCGAATATGATACTAAGACATAGTCATATCTGTCTGCACATAATTCTTATCTCTCCATTCTATGCATATTCATAAGTCTATCCCAAAGTCTCTTAAATGCCACTATAGTAACTGCCTCTTAACACCACCCTTATTATTTTTTATATTGCATAACTGGTGTAATGAGACACTCGTAAAATGGTGACTGTTCCATGACTGGGTTCAGGTCTGGCATAAGAGTTTGGGTTTAATAAAAGTGATTATTCATCAAACAGTTAAAGTGAAGAACATGTGCACTGTGCTCTGACTTCACTGGTATTTTTTCTACCCACTGATGATTGAGTTGCATTTATTGATTAGTTTGATCCAACTAGCTTGCATAGTACAGAAAAGGAAATATAAGCATTTGTAAATAGATTTTTAATGCGTATTTAATGATATTAGTTTATAAATTGGCTTGTTAAATATTTATGTCCACCTTTCTGTTAAAATGCAACAAATACCAGCTAATTATTAGTTTATAAATTGACTTGTTAAATATTTATGTCCACCTTTCTGTTAAAATGCAACAAATACCAGCTAATGTATACAAAAACTAATTTTCCCTTTCAGACGAAAGTTTACAAAAAAAGCGCCAACCAGTAACTCTCAGAGAAGTTTTGTAGAGTTTGTTCTGGAACCTGTTTATAAAATTCTTTCTCAGGTATGCAACCAAAATTATGTGATTGTTATGATAGAAACTGTACGTTGCTAACCATATCACATGATAATTTCCACTGTTTATGTTTGAAGTCTTGAACAAAAATAAAATCTAGGAGGTGTTTATGCATTTGTGGAAAGAAAAGACTGACATTTTGCATAGCTTTTGGTCAAGTTATTCTGATGAAATTTAAAACTATGCATGTAAAGATGGGACAGGAGTGAAATTTGTGATTTTTGTTTAAATGGACAAGTTAGGCAGCACAGTGACGCTCCGGGTGGGACAGCTGTTTAGTGAACTGGGTCTGCAAACAAAAACCGCCTCCACTTCAAAGGACATTATTGCTTCAGTTTACTTTAGAGATACAGTCTGGAAACATGCCCTTCATCCCACTGAGCCCGCACCTACCAGCAATCATCCCGTATACTAGCACTATCCTACACATTAGGCACAATTTACAGAAGCGAATTAACCTACAAACCTGTACGTCTTTGGAGTGTGGGAGTAAACCAGAGTATCCGGAGAAAACCCAAGTGGTCCCAGGGAGAACGTACAAGCTCCATACAGATAGCACCCGTGAACATGATTGAACCCGCTTCTCTGGCGCTGTAAAACTGCAATTCTACCATTATGCTATTGTGCTGCCCCAAAGTTATGTAGCGACAACAATCGTGGGATGAAACATTCCATTTCAACAGCAATACAGTCCACCTTCTGACCAAATGGGAAAATCTGCAAAGTAGAAGCACATATTATGTACACGGAGCTGCCATATGGAGTTTGCACATTTTCACGGTGATTATATGGGCCTCTTCTGGCTGCTCCTATTTGTACCTGCACTGCAAAGATCTGATGTTTGGTGGGTGAATTGTCTCCTGCAAATTACCCTCCATGTGTAGCCAGTTGGAGATTGGGGAGTATTAATGGGTATTAGGATAATAGTTAATACAGACATAATGTGGGGAATAAAATATTCCTGATGTTGGGGGAGTCCAGATCCAGGGGTCACAGTTTAAGAATAAGGGGAGGCCATTTTGGACTGAAAGTAGGAAAACCTTTTTCACCCATAGATTTGTGAATCTGAAATTTTCTGGCACAGAAGGCAGTGGAAGCCAATTCAGTGGATGTTTTCAAGAGAGAGTTAGATTTAGCTCTTAGGGCTAAGGGAATCAAGGGATATGGGGTAAAAGCCGGAACGGGGTACTAATTTTGGTTGATCCGCCATGATCATATTGATTAGCGGTGCTGGCTCGAAGGGCCGAATGGCCTACCCCTGCACCTATTTTCCATGTTTCTAATAGGATTGTTCTGAGAGCTGACTCAATGGGCCAAATGGTCCCTTTCTGTCAAAAGGAAATGTGTTCAATGTACTCAGATACACAAATGTATGAAAAAGTTATGTTTATACTAAATGTAATAGAAAATGAAAGACTGAGCTTTTAATTTATAATTTTGATGTACATAATGTCACTCCTTCAACTTTGGGGATCTTCACATTTGGCTAGAATGTGGACGGTGTTGCTGCTGAAATGCCATGTTCAATCCCAAGATTGTTGTCTCTACATAATGTCGTTTGAAGTGGAGGTGTTTTTTGGTCGCAGAACCTCCCAAAGCTGAACACGCAGTCACGATGTCCAGTTTAGGCCGTAATGGTTAGAGATTTTCAATGGAGCACTTCCTGATGCTTTTGTTTACTGGTGACATTTGACTCAAAATATCAAATAAATATCTTGTTCCTGACCTTCGGATGTCTAAAAATCTAGATTGAATTGTTTTTCATGAGGAAATGAAGATCGACTGAGTTAGTCACATATTGTGAATATGGTTAATCTTTACATTTTGTTATATCTTCACATTAAGAACATCATTTCAATGTGTAGTGAGAGTTAAGAGCAGGTGAAGCAGGGCTAAAGATGGAGCAGTGATTGGTGGAAGATAGGAGAAGAGGGAGAAATGGTGTTGTGGGGAGGGGGTGAGTGTAGTTGCCGGAAATCGGCATTGGATAACGAATGAAGGATAATAATTTTAAATGTACTTAGAAATTGCAGATCAGGATTACAGTTATCAGTTCTGTTAAGTGTGTTAAAGCAGTTTATATAATCTGTGCAGGTTGTTGGTGATGTGGATACTACTCTGCCACGTACATTGGATCAGCTCGGTATTCATTTAACAAAGGAGGAGCTGAAATTAAACATCAGGCCCTTGCTTCGACTCGTCTGCAAGAAGTTCTTTGGTGAATTTACAGGTAATTTACTGGTTAAATGTTCCATGCACAACGGGCAACATTTATTTGTGTATTTCTTGTTGCATTGATTAAAATATGGTGAATGGAAACATCCTATCAACATTGGTAAAGGGATTAGAGGAGAGTTGAGGATTTTGTTTTTTTTTAAGGGTGGTTTGACCTGGATCTCACAGTAGGTGAAGACACCACAAAACATTTTTTTTTAAATACCTTTTTTAATCAGCGTGAATCTGCAAGGCACTAGTTGGGTCAAGTCGGATTAGTCAAAGTCTCAGTAGGATTAGTCTTTTTCCATTTGGTAAAGATGGCCTCTTTCTATGTCATAAATTTCCTCTTCTGTGATTTCTAGGTAAATGTGCTTGATATGTTATTAACATTACAGGAATTATAATATTAAGGATGATTAGAACATCTTGGGAGGGTAATCAATGTAAAGTAGCTGAAAATAGTATTTTTAATTTGAACAGGAAGAATCTTGTCCTTGTGTCTGTTGGTTTACATTTAATGGAGCAAATGTAGAAACTCCCAAAAGGCAAAATATTAAATTCTGTAGAGCAAGCAGATACTGTCTTAAATGGAGCTGTTATGGAAAATAGATAGATTTTTAGTTAAATAGAAAACCTTAAACTGTCCATGAATTATGCTTTGGCATCTAAGCTTAAAAGATTTAAGTGCTGTAAGATTTGAGTCGTAGGTTTATAATATGATCAGTTCAGATATATTTTGCATTGATTAGCAATAAAATAATGAATATCATTAGTATGTTGCATTACGCTTCATAATGGCTGTAGGATACGTCGTCTGAAGCGAGTTTCCGAAAAATGTAATGTATTCTATAAGAAATTAACAGAATAATTGTTATCACCATAATCTTTATCAGAATCTGCATGTCATTTGAATATGTTGTTGCTTTAAAATTGGCAATATAGCATTTTGTTCTCTAAATTTATAGCAAGCTATCACAGGTTGCAAATAATATTGCAGTTTTAGAAGAGGCTGTTCACAAGAATTCCTGTCACTAAAGATCCATGATGCCAAGTGTAACTATTCTACAGGTTTGGTGGATATGTGTGTGCAGCATATTCCATCACCTCAGTCTGGTGCAAGGACCAAAATCGAACATACATACACAGGCAGCCTGGATTTGGACCTTGGCGAGACAATGCTCGAATGTGACCCTGATGTAAGTAAAATGGTTTAGAACGTGTATTGGTTCATGTTTACCCAATGGTTTAATACTCATGATGGTGGGCTGACTTCATAACGTTCACCAATGGTTCATGCATTAAATGATCAGAAGATGCCAGCAACAATGAACTACTCTATCTAGATTTATTGTTACAGAGACATACAACATTTTGTTGACGAGTGACAAATTGTTTTTCAAGTGTCATCGGGTTTAAGTGTTATTTAGTTGATGACTGCTTCTTCTGTTGATATTAATCTAAATATTCATGGAGCTATCATACATTATGGTTGCATTTTTTTGTGTTTGCATAGGGGCCTCTGATGTGCCACACCACCAAAATGTATAGTACAGAGGATGGTGTCCAGTTCCATGCATTTGGCAGGGTTTTGAGTGGAACTATACATGCAGGACAGCCAGTGAAAGTACTTGGGGAGAACTACACATTGGAAGATGAAGAAGATTCACAAATCTGCACTGTGGGCAGGCTCTGGATTTCAGTGGCAAGGTACTTATTTGCAATGTTTTCAATTGATCGTTTGGGTCTGAACAAGGACAAGGCATTTTCAGGAGTCACTTGAGGATCTGGCATATTTGCAAGGCGGTTACAATGATCCTTGAATCATTTCATCTGTCCAGTATGGTATTCTTTGTTGCTGGTTTCTGGTGTCAGGCATTCAAATTATGTGGATTGTTGAACAAAGCCAAATGAGTGTGGTTGGGACATGGGAGGTGATTTTACAGACTCAACGTTGTTGATATCATTTCAGAGCCATGAGTTGTTTATTCTGGTGATAATCCAAATATATATGGGAGGACAGAGATCAATGCAGCCCATTAGACCATGAGTTTTATGCCACGTTTTAGGACTTGATCTGCAAACACACTATTCCTTGGGAGACCAGAGGATGTGCTGATGCACTGAAAGTGAATTTCATCAGGTGGTTCCTGACGTGAAGAAAACTATGCATGTTTCCCTGGTTTCACAGAATTATTATTGCAGGGGTGGGGTTGGTCAGGACTTTTGCCTGAGTGTAAGCCTCATCCTTTAGACTTAGGAGATATAACATCGAAACAGGCCCTTCGGCCCACCGAGTCCACGGTGACTAGCGATCACCCCGTATGCTAGCACTATCCTCCAAACTACGGACAATTGATAATTTTTACCAAAGCCAATTAAACTACAAAGTACGTCTTTGGAATGTGGGAGGAAACCGGAGCACCCGGAGAAAACCAACGTGGTCACAGTGAGAAAACGTATAGGCAGCCTCCGAGGTCAGGGTCAAACCTGGGTCTGGCACTGTAAGGCCAGATGGAATTGAACTTCTGTGGGCAGGTGAATTTGAGGAGAGTGCTTCACAGTCCTTCCTAGTTGACAGAGTCATACATTTTAGTGAAATGAGCCATGTAAAGTGTTTGAAAGGGTTTCCTACATTTTACTTGAAGGTGTCAAACAGAAAGAAATCTTGTCCATAGTCCCTCTGCATGGGTGGAATACGCATTGCGATTTAAGGAAAAGTTCTTTGGTCACCGGGAGGAAGCATGGGATGAGGTGAATGGTACCTGTGTCTTAAAGAAGCTTGACAGTGTTGAAGTATTCACGCTTTCAATGAATTGCTGAGTCTCTTGCACTCCATCCATCCACCATTTGTTTGTTGGGTCATGTTTCAGCTGCCAGAGCCATTCTTTCCCCTTGATGCACAATAGAGCAGTCTGAAAAGCAACCTACCACCATCCCTCTGCTTCCTTCCACGAAGCCTATTTTCTGTTCAGTCAGCTGTTTCCAGTTGGATCCCGTGTTATCTAGCCTTCTATGTGGTGATCAGACCAGTAATCATCAGTATCTTTCATGGTGCAAATGATGTAGAGATCTCTCTGACACTCACTTGGACAAACTAACAGATGTCAATTGCCTGTTGTGATGAGGTCGCGTGAGTATTTCTCTAATGAAACATGGTTATAACAAGACTGTTCTGCCACTTGTGTCTTATGTGAGAGTTGTGCTTTTTCCCACCTGGCATTGAAATTGTCTAAGATGATCAGTTTGTCTCTTTCTGAAATGTGGACCTGGATTTTGTTTTTACGGTCAGATTCATCTCATCTGTAGCTTTCATGGTTCAGCTTATGTGCAGGTGACCACAGTGTACTGGTCTAACGTTGTGTAGGTGGAAAGAACATGGGGTTTAATTCCATCTGATGAGTTGTCACAGCACCAAGTGAAGCACAATCCATGGAGATAACATTCCTTTTCTGGTTTGCATCTTGAGAAAGTGTCCTGACTGCCTTATTTTTGCTGTGTCCTTAAAATATAGAATAAGATTCAGTTTCCCAGCGTGGCGATAATTTATATACTGTATGATGAAATCATTGTTGGGTTACAGTTTGAAATTCCAGTGCATTGCTGATAAATAGAAAAATGAATACTCCTCAGTTTGCAATTATGAGGTAGTTACTTTTATCGATTCACTTGGTTATCTCTGATCTAAATATGTTATGAATGATCCTTTCAGATATCACATAGAGGTTAACAGAGTTCCAGCTGGTAACTGGGTGCTCATAGAAGGAGTGGACCAACCTATTGTAAAGACAGCTACCATAACAGAACCAAGAGGAAATGATGAGGTAAAATAATTGTTTCATTTAATTTAACAATCTTGTTTGAAAATGATGTAGTTTAATAAATCTAAAGTTTTTATCAAAAGTATAAATATACCTGTATGTGGCGCAGCTGGTAGAGCCACTGCCTCTCAGCGACAGAGATCTGGCTTCGATCTTAACCTCGGGTGCTGTCTGTGTGGAGCTTGCACGTTCTCCCTGTGACTGCGTGAGTTTCCTCCGGGCGCTCCAGATTTCTCGCACATCCCAAAGACGTGGGGGTTTGTAGGTTAATTGGCCTCTGTAAATTGCCCCCAGTGTGTAGGGAGCTCAGGTGCTGTGTGTGTGGAGATTGCACGTTCTCCCTGTGATTGCGTGGATTTTCCCCTGGTGCTCCGGTTTCCTCCCAAAGATGTGCAGGTTTGTAGGTTAATCCACCTCTGTAAATTGCCTGTGTTGAGTAAGAAGGTGCGAAAGTGGGATAACATAGAACGGGTGAATGGGTGATCGATAGTTAGTTTGACTCAGTGAGCCAAGGGGTCTATTTCTTTACCGTATATCTAAACCAAAGTAAATCTATTACAATATACTGGTAACTAATTGTCATTGATTAGGTTGGAATACTAGTTATTAAAATTGATAAATACCGTGACAGATTATACAATGGGAGTAAATTTCTCTGAGGTTCATGTAGTCATCTGGTGGAAGAACTTTGGAAGTGCAGTTACTCCATTTTTGAGCTGGAATCTGACTGTGCGATGAATGTCTAGTTCCCCTGTTTTAAACATTAATGTGGTAAATTCTGTTCAATTAATGTCTGGACTGTTTTGTAATTTCAGGCTCAGATATTCAGGCCTCTCAAGTTTAATACAGCATCCGTCATTAAAATAGCCGTAGAACCTGTAAATCCATCTGAACTTCCAAAAATGTTGGATGGATTAAGGAAGGTCAACAAAAGCTACCCATCACTAACGACTAAGGTAGGTCCAGAAGTCATCTGTATGCTATCCAAACAAAAATATGCATACCATTAACTCGTAACTCTCATCTAATTTCAGGGCATGTTTAATTTTAATCTCTGTATTTTAGAAAAGCTGGAAGTGCACTTTATTAATTTAGCTCATGTTTACAATATTTATAGTGCAAAGTTACCCGATAGGCATGATTACTCAAACAAATGAATTATGTAAGCATTGTTCAGATTTTAAGCTCAATCATCTAATTGTAAAGTCACAGTCAGAAGAAGCAATCATTTATTTGAAATTTAGGAAAGGCTTGAAATGAAATTTGATCAACTTACAAGCGACTAATATCGTTTGAAGTTAAATATAATTAAAGCATACACTAATTGTTATATCCAAAGTGCAGACTGCAGCAAACATTTCTTGTTAGAGATGGATCAGAGAATGTGGGTTGCAATTTAATTTGCAGCACAGAGGTGAAATGAACTATGAATTGGAAATGTGCTAGTCAGCAATATTCAATATTTACATTTGTTGCATTAATAAACCGCATTAAAAGATTGCTTCATTACAATAAATCAATAATGAAAGCAAAGTTTATCGGTTTATGGTCATTCATATAAAATTGTTTTCTTATTGTGGTATTTCAAATCTTTTTGCTTAAATTCTTATCCCTTAATATTTAATACATAACTTAAATTGTGATTTTTTGTTTACTAAAGCGTTTGGAGAAATTATGAATTCTAAAGCTGTTGCCAATATGTTTTCAATAAATATTCAGTTGCAATGTCCAAGTTGCCGTATACCAATTCGGATATTGTTGGTCTGCTGATTCTACCATTACTTAGTTGGCCTGGATTGCTGCTGGAGAAAGTAGAAAAATAAGAGTTTTGCAGCTTATAATAACAAAACTAAGTTGGTTTGAGCCTTCATGTGGAAGAACCTGTTTCTGCCACATCTACAAATGCTAGAAGATAGGTCTAAGAAGAGTTTAAGAAGGCAAATGGCCTTAATTGCCGGGAGATTGGTAATGTTAGAGGCAGCACAAAGGAGTCTCACCGTGCTAATTCCTTTGAAGAGAGGGTTGTTCTATCAAGAGGCTAAATAGCTTGAGTCTGTATTCCATGGAGTTTAGAAGACTGAGCAGTAAACATATTCAAACATACCAATCCTTTGGGGGTTGTGACAGTGCTAGATTATTTTCATTTGTAGGAGTCTCGAACTAGGGGGACATAACTGCAACATAAGGGGCCGGTCAATTAAAGCTGAGGTAGTACAAATTTCTTCTTACAGACGTTGGTGAATTTCTGGAATTCGCTACCCTGGTGGATGGTGGAAGTTGGATCGTTAGAAGTATTTACAGTGGAGATGGATTGAATTAATAGATTGAAGAATAGACGAGTATGGAGAAAAGGCCAGCCTAGACCAGCCATGATATTAAGTATTAGCGCAGGCTTGCAGGGCCTGAATAGGAGCAGTCTACTCTGCTCCTATTTATTTATGTACTTTGTAACATCCATTTAATGGATATCTGTAATATTTGATTGAGACACTCCTATTGAAGCGCCTTTATGGTATTTCTAATGGGACATAACTGTATTAAATATGGCACATAAAACATCTACTTTGTATTGTAATAAAGTTCAGGGTTAATGCATATTTCATCTCTTTCATCAGAGATGAGCATTTTAACTCTTTACTGACAGTAATTGGCTATTTACTTGTGTTATTTTCTGGTTCAGGTGGAAGAATCAGGGGAGCATGTAATACTGGGAACTGGAGAACTTTACTTGGACTGTGTGATGCATGATCTCAGAAAGATGTATTCTGAAATTGACATTAAGGTAATGCAAATTCTCCAAAACTATCACTTCACCGATAAGCCTGAAGAAGTCTCGACCCGAAACATCACCTATTTCCTTCGCTCCATACATGCTGCCTCACCCGCTGAGTTTCTCCAGCACTTTTGTCTACCTTCGATTTTCCAGCATCTGCAGTTCCTTCTTTAACCCTTCACCGATAACGTATGTTTACCAGTATTTGATGCCAATTATATGTGCTTTATATAAAATTATTTGGTCCTGTCAACTGATTGCTTTTTTTCCTTCCAGGTGGCCGATCCTGTTGTAACATTCTGTGAAACTGTTGTGGAAACGTCATCTCTGAAATGCTTTGCAGAGACACCCAACAAAAAGTGAGTTTCTTGTATTGGTTGGAACCACCTTGTGGAATCGCAGTACTGGGTTACTGTAATTTTTATAACTTTAAAGCAGAATGTTTTACCCCACAAACAGCTTCTGTTTTAGTCATTACAATGTTAGTTCTTATAAAAATGGATTATGAAAGCTGCTTTGAGTGATCAATTTTCAACATACTTTTCCTTTTACTTTTGGGTGATGAATTGATAAATCTCGAGTGCCTCCTGAATGTTCCTCAGAAACTCATATTTATCTCTTTTCCTTAGTGTTTATTTTGCTTTGTCAAGCATGGACAACAAAGCTTTTTGGGGGCATTTTCAAATCTACACCTCAATTTATGATTTGCTTCATGTGCTGACATCTGTAATCATCTTTGAGCCTACATTTCTGCAGAAAGGTTTTGCCATTGCTTCAAGGAAACTCATTTATAAATGCAAAAGACTTGAGTAATAATTAGATCGAACCCAGGTTCGATCCTGACCTCGGGTGCTGTCTGTGCGGAGAGTGCATATTCTCCATCTCACCGTTTGGGTTTCTTCTGGGTGTTTCGGTTTCCTCCCACATCCCAAAGATGTATGGGTTTGTAGATAAAGTGGCTCTATAAAATTGCACCTAGTGGATAACATTAAACTAACGTGAATGAGTGATCGATGGTCAGTGTGAACTCAATGGGCCAAAGGGCCTGTTTTCATGCCATAGGTCAGGCAAACTTTCATTAGGTGGCAGAAATGGAGCACAAATCAACCATCAGGCATTGGTGGTAGAACAACTCAGTAATCCTTTATCAAAGAATAGATTAGAAGTATAGACTGTGGTCACAAATTACGTATATGGAAACAATTGTAGTGCTACCTGCATTTTCCCTGACTTCTGTTGCCTGTAAATAAGCAATTGAAGGGCAATCCAGAGTACCTGATTACAGATAACAACACAGACTATATTTCAGATCACAGCAATGTTTTTGCAGTCATGTCCTCTGTTTTCAGTCTTATATTTAGTAGATAGTTGGTGTTGTTAAGCTGGAAAGGGTACAGGGAAGATATACGAGGATGTTTCCAGAACTCAAGGGCCTGAGCTACAGGTAGAGGTCGAGTAGGCTAAGATTTTATTTCTTACTAGACCAAGTGCAGACCCGTTGGGTCTGTTCCCCCAACGTGCGGATGTGGGGGGGGGGAGGCGGCATGCAGCGTCACACACTAACTATCCCCCGCACTCACGCTAATTCACCCCCCTTGATATTATATTAATATTATTAATTTGCTTCTTTTACCCCATAACCACCCTATCTATTGACGCATAGCCCCCAACTTGCAGTCACATCTAGAGAGGGGGGGAGCGGGGCGGGGGTAGAGAGTGAGGGCAGCGAGAGAGAGACAGAGACACAGAGAGAGGGGCAAGAGGGATGGGGGGGGGGGTGGAGAGAAGGATAAGAGGGAGGGTGGATGAGGGGGGAAAGGTAGGGGGAGGAGGAGAGAGAGGGGGAGAGGGGGGGGGCTGAGAGAGGGGGAGAGGGAGGGGAGCAGGGAGGGGAGGGAGGGAGGGTGGGTGGAGGGAGGGTGGGGGGGGAGAGGGGGGGGGAGAGAGGGTCTGCTGAGAGGGGGGTGAGGTGAGGGTAGGGGTATGGAGGGGAGGGGGGTTTGGGGGAGGGAGGATGGGGGGGAGGGAGGGAGGGGAGGAAAGAGGGGGGGGGAGGGAGGGGGGGGGGAGGAGGAGGGGGGGGGGGGGGAAGAGGAGGGGGGGGGAGGAGAGAGCAGGAGGAGAGATGGGGGGAGAGGGGGAGGGGGAGAGATGGTGTGTGCTGAGAGGGGGGGTGAGGTGAGGGGAGGGGGGGAGGTGGGGGGTAGGGAGGGTGGAGGGAAGGGGGTGGGGGGTGTGGAGGGGAGGGGGGTTTAGGGGTGGGACGTGATGGAGGGGAGGAGGGGGAGAGAAAAGAAGGGAGAGAGAGAGAGGGAGGGGGGGGGGGGAGGGGGGGGGGGGGGGGGGGGGGGGGGGGGGGGGGGGGGGGGGGGGGGTGGGGGGGAGGGGGGGAGGGATGGGGGGGGGGGGAGAAGGGGAGAGGGGGGGGGGGGGGGGAGAGAGAGAGAGGGGGGAGTGAGGGGGTGTGCTGAGAGGGGGGTGAGGTGAGGGGGAGGGGGAGGAGAGGGGGGGGGAGAGAGAGTGCCTTTTTATTTCAACCTAAACAACCATTTGCAGGCAGTGCTTTTTTTTTTTACCATATTTTCATTTTCAAACCACATCAAGGGTACTTACTCATAGTTGTGTGGACATGTGTTCAGTGTTATTCACAGCTCAGAGAAACGTGACCCTCTGCCTTCCTCCAGCTTGCAGACTAATTGAGGCACACCACTTCCTGGTTTTATAGTCCCTCCCCCCTGCCGCCAGCGGGGGCAGCAGAGAGAATGGGGAATTTTGTAAAATCATTAATATCTCTGTCATATTTCATCGACGGGAAAAATCCTCGGCACACATGCGGCGAAGGGGGGCTCTGAGCGAGGTGGCCAAAAATGACGGCCGTAGGTGGCGGCGTTCTCTCGGAAATCGCAGCACAGATCGCCAAAACCGGTCAAGAACAGTTTTAGTAATATGGACAGCGCAGGAGAATGAGCGATATATAAGATCATAGTGGGCACAGAGTCTTTTACCAAAAGTAGGGGAATCAAGAACCGATGGACATAGGTTTAAGGTGAGAGGAGAAAGATTTAACAGGAACCTGAGGGGCAACTTTTTTTTACACAAAGGGTAATGCATATATGGAACGTGCTGCTGAAGGAGGGAGTTGAGGTTTAAAAGACATTTTGACAGGTACATTAATAGAATAGGTTTAGAAGGAAATGGGTCAAATGTAGGCAGATGGGGTTAGATGGGGCATCTTGATCGGCATAGGGAAATTGGGCCAAAGTAGCAGTTTCCACGTTGACTCCATAAATGCATTGTGCTGTTCACCATCAAATGTGCTATTTTTTCTTCCTTTGATGAAGTTCAATAAAACAAGCAGTGTTCCAAATAAATGCAGATATTTTCCAAATTTACCAATTAGCGTTTGGTGCAGAAATAGAAACTGAAGGAGTTTTAAAATAATTGTAATACTTCTCATCTTAGAAAGATCTAGTTTAAGAAAATCTTCGAGAGTTTGTTCACTCTTTATAAATATTGTAAATATGTTTATCCTTCTGAAATATTATTTTGCGATGCACTGTGCTTTGAGTCAACTTGTATATTCTCACCATTTTAGCATGTTGCTGCTGGAAGGTAAAGATGCTCTGGTTCTGAGCAGTTCCTGTGCTCAATTAAACAAACAATCTGGAAACATATTGTGTAGGAAGGAACTGCAGATGCTGGTTTACACCGAAGATAGACACAAAATGCTGGAGTAACTCAGCGGGACAGGCAGCATGGATATTTGGGATTGAGATATCTGTAATATTGATCTGGCTGAAGGTGGCAACAGATTCAAAGAAAGCAGGAAAATAATAAGTAGATAATGATTAAGATTTACAGAAAATGTGTTTACATTCATCTTAATAATCTGCTGTTCTTTTTTTTTCTTTCAAAGGAATAAGATCACAATGATTGCAGAACCTTTGGAAAAAGGTTTGGCAGAAGACATCGAGAATGAAGTGGTCCAAATTACATGGAACAGGTATGACATGTCAGATGTTACACCTACGAGTGGGAGGGTCATTTCATTATTAGTATCAATGATTACACACATCTTAATTGTGTACTGAGACTTTTGACAGTGAATTGATTCAAGGCCAAGAAAGGTCAATTAACTTATTTTGAAAGAGGTCTGATTATACCATTGCGATATCTAACCACATTGATTTTCCCCTATGTTTTCGTACTTGGCAGATTATGTAAATACATTAGCTGTCTCTAAGGTGAATAAATTCATAATTTTTTTAATTTTCAGTCCCTGTCTGATTCAAAATGATATCCAAGCCTTGGACCATCTCGGACACCTCGCTCCCTTTTCTTGATCTCTCTGTCTCCATCACAGGGGATGGACTATCGACTGCTACATGCCCACCGACCCCCACAGTTATCTGGACTACACCTCCACCCACTGCCTTCTGCCAAAATGGTTTCCCCCTACTTTCAATTTCTCCATCTCCACCACATTCACAAATGCTCTGGATGCTGCATTAGTACTGAGGAAACTAATCTAGACAACAATCTAATCTCCCTTGAGTCACCAGTCTATTTGTACGCGATATAATTTGTTGGATTGGCCATATGTCCTTGTGGACTCTTCACATGTCCACTCTTCACGCTGAGGGCATTCTGCTTTGTGATGGGTGACAACTCCACTGTGCCAAATGAAGATTCAGAACAGAACCAGCTCTGAAAGAGAAAAAAGGGTTGTGGGAGCGAAGGTGTTAGTGATGGATCACCTAAAGTAAAATATTGGAGGTTTCGATGTTCATACCTTAATCAAGGGTTGTAAGCTACCCAAGCAGAATATGAGGTGGTGCTCCTCCAGTTTGTGTGTAGCTCACTCCGGCAATTGAGGAAGCCCAGGACAGAAAAGTCAGCGCGGGAATGGGAAGAGGAGTTAAAATTGTTAGCAAACGGGGCAAAAATAAAAAATTTGAGGTTCTAATTGACAAATCCACCTGTCCCCTACCTCTTCCTGGACATCACTGCGCAAAGTATACAAGTCAATGTTTAAAGCATAACCATCTTCACTAACTTAATCGATGACCTTCACACCGCCGGCCCCTCACGCCACTCAGAAGAGGAGGTCGTTGAATGTGATATTCAGCTCTATTTGCAACTCCGCAGATACTGAGAGCTGAGCAACACATAGGTTTGGAATGATGAGAGGCAAATTTAAATCCCAAATAATAGTATCAGACTACCTCCTGTTGACTTTCAATTTCTTACCATCCCCAAATTTACCATCCAGTTGGCGGCGCGACTCACCCGTTGCAGCGGCCCCTACAGCCTGTCTGTCTTTTTAAATTTTTTTTGTCTAGTTAAATGTAGTGTTGGTGTTTTTTAATGTGTATATGTGGGGGGGGGTTTAAATCTCTTCCCTGTCCGGGAGACCCGACCTTTTCCCTGTCAGGTCTCCGTTGTCGTTGGGGCCTAGCACCGTGGAGCGGCCTCCAACCTGAATGACCCGGGGGCTCGGGAGACTGCGGAGCTGTGGAGCTGCGGACTACTCATCATTGTGGGGCTGGCCGGCCTCGGAGCGTGGGGAGCGGTGGTGACTCGCTGCTGCGACTCGACTCCTGGGGCTCGGAGGCACCAGCAACGCAGCTGCAGGTCCGGTGGACCGGGACATCGGGAACTCGCGGGTCCAAGGGGAAGAGACCGCTTCCCGGAGCTCCCGCAACGTGACTTCTCCAGCCCGTGTCGCGGGGTTGGAACGACCCGGAGCGAGGTCGTACATCACCCGGTGCGGCTTCATGGCCGTGGGATATTCCAGCGCCCGCCGGGGGCTCCAACTTCGAGACTTTTAGACCGGGAGCAGGGCCGTACATCGCCCCGCGCGGCCTAAAATGGCCATGGGACTTATCATCGCCCGCCTGGGGCTTGGACATCGGGAGAGACATAGAGAACAGGGGAGAGAAAATACTTTGCCTTCCATCACAGTGAGTCCACTGTGATGGATGTTTGTGTGAATTTAATTGTGTTGATGTCTAGGAATTGTCTTTGTTTGTATGGCTGTGGAAACAGAATTTCGTTTGAGCCTCACTGAGGCTCAAATGACAATAAAATAATTGTAATTGTAATTGTAAATGTAAATCTCAACATCCTGGAAGCCACCGAGCCAAAAATGTAACTTGTTCAACTGCACAACTGACTACTAGAACAGACCAGAGGTTGAGTGTTCTGTATTTATGGCTTATCTACTGATGCCATAAAGGATTGCCATCTTATTTGAGTGACATCTACCACTCTTGATTTAAGGTGGATGGGAATCCCTCACTGTCCTGACTTGCAAGTTGCAAGTTCCTAGTGTCCAGGTTGTATACCCTCAGGATGGCTGCAACGGAGAGGGGGCGGTAACCCCCCTCTTTGCAAAGTGTGGTTTTGCCAAGAGAGTCTGGAGAACGATACAAGGGTCCTTGTTACGGTTTATCCCCCACAGCTTCGTAACAGAGACCTCTCAGATTTACGGGCTGTTCCCAGGAACACATCCGGAGACGGAAATCAAATGCTGCTGGAAGGTCATCAACTCGGTGAATCTTTGGTCTGCCTGAACCCTGTTCTCCTTGCTGGATCTCCCAGCAGAATGCAATGTCCGTCAGGGACTGTTGCTGACTGGCCACCTCCAGACTGCAGGAGAACGTGCTAAGGGATGCACTAAAGCTCGGTGCAGCCAAGGCTCTGTGGTGGAGAACCACAGTCTAGGGTCATACTGCCGCGACATAATGGGGGCAGGATCTGATGGAGACTCCACTCAAACAAACTCCAAGTAGCCTTGTGAGTGGCAAGTGGTATAATAGTTTTTGTGAACGTAACGAAATACAATGCTAATGAGTGTATGTATAGCCCCTGAGAATATCAGAAGTGGTTTTGCACAGTTCTTGTTTTGTACATATTTTTTATTTTGAATAAAGTTTATTTTGGAGGGGGGGTGAATTACTGGTTCAAATTCATGAGACTCCATTGAGATGCACACTGAGTATTTTTCTTTTTATCGTATTAAGTTAAAAAAAAACAACAAAAATCATGATAATGCTTACCATCAACTTCTCTGAAAGAGAATCAGGCCATGTCTGTAATGCCTCATCTCTTGAATGGGTAAACTGGAAAAATTAAAATGATTCATGACTTTGAAACTGAAACAGGAGAATTAATGTGTCGGAAATAACTGTAGATGTTGGTTTACACCAAAGATAGACACAAAATGCTGAAGTAACAGTGGGACAGGCAGCATCCCTGGATAGACGGAATGGGTGACGTTTCGGGTCGAGACCCTTCTTCAGACTCAAGAAGGCCTCATTTTTGACCCTAAACATCACCCATTCCTTCTATCCTGAGATGCTGCCTGTCCCACAGTAGAATTAACATTGGGAGAATGACACTAATATATCAAACCTCACCAGATGTGATGCGGTGCTGAAAGATACTTTAAAAGTTGATTTACTGCAGGTTAAATTTTGACCTAATTGTGTAATCTCCATTGATTCTTAAAAATAGAATATACTCTGGCCTCTGTAGGGAATGAGGTTTTCAGGTTGCACGAGAATTGCTTAATAAATCAGTATTATACAGCGCACACTAATATTCTATGAATAAGACTTCAAATAAATGACCCAACTATACGTCCTTATCTTTTCAAATAACAATGTTTACCCCAATTCTACATTTTAAAGCTAAGATGTATTAATGCTAAATGTGGCAAAAAATGAATCAAATAATTGACTGTACTCACCATTACATAAAGTACAAAATTGATAACTGCATAAACCCGCATAAGCATAAAATTAAATTGTCTTTTCACATTTATTCTGCTTAGCAAATCAAATTGATTAATTAAAGAACTACTTATTTTTGCATGTTGCGTGAGAATTCAGAATGCATAAATATCAGATGAATGAATCTGTATCATTGATTTTCTGGGTGAACATCACTTGATGAGTGAGAAAAGGTTCCAAATCAGATAATTTCATTAGAATTTGCTGTTTTATGTTATTCATCTGCTTTGTGTTTTGGAGCTGTTTCCAAGAATCATTAGAATGACGCTGATTCATTTGTTCACAAACCAAATCGTTACAGTTTTATTTTTGCTTTTAATCCAGTGAAAAGCCTTTAAAATGTGTGCTCAAAGAATGTGCTGAGGAGTTAGCAGATGTGCTAACAGACATCTTTAACATCTCCCTTAGTCAAGCCATTGTCCCCACATGCCTCAAAACATCCACAATAATCCCCATAGCGAAGAAACCAGTTGTTGCCTGCCTAAATGACTACCGCCCTGTCGCCCTGACCCCAATAATAATGAAGTGTTTTGAACGCCTGGTGAAACCCCACATTACTGCCAGCCTCCCCTCATCGTTAGACCCCCTCCAGTTTGCCTATCGCCCCAACCGTTCTACAGAGGATGCCATCTCTACCACGCTGCACACAGTACTCACGCATCTGGAAAACAAAAACACATACGCCAGAATCCTGTACATTGACTTCAGCTCAGCGTTAAACACCATCATCCCACAGAGACTTGTGGAGAAACTAACCCTGCTGGGCCTCAACACCACCCTGTGTCACTGGATCTTGGACTTTCTGACAGAGAGACCGCAGTCAGTCCGTGTTGGCAGAACACTTCAGGCTCGATCACGCTGAGCACCGGCTCCCCTCAAGGCTGTGTGCTCAGCCCGCTGTTGTTCACATTGCTCACACATGACTGTGCTGCCAGATTCAGGGACAATAAGATCATAAAATTCGCGGATGACACAACAGTGGTGGGACTCATCAGCGGAGATGACGAATCAATGTACAGGGAGGAAGTAAAACAATTAGTGGACTGGTGCGGCAAAAATAATCTAGAATTAAATGTCGACAAAACAAAGGAGATGGTTGTCAACTTCAGGAGGGCGCAGCCAAAGCATACACCCCTCAACATCAGTGGCACCACAGTGGAGAGAGTGGAGAGCATAAAGTTCCTCGGTGTGCAAATTACAGACAGCCTCACCTGGTCCAGGAACACCACTGGGACCGTCAAACGGGCCCATCAGCGACTGCACTTCCTGAGGAAACTAAAACAGGCCTCACTCCCCACCAACATCCTCAGGACTTTCTACAGGGGTACGGTGGAGTCTGTACTCACGTACTGCATAAATACGTGGTACTCCATCAAGACAGGAAGGCTCTGCAGAGGGTAGTGAGGGGAGCAGAGAGGATCATTGGCGTCTCCCTACCCTCGGTACAAGAACTGTTGCAGAGCCGTTGTCTGAAAAAAGCTCAAAGAATTGCTAAGGACAAACTGCACCCCCTCCACATACACCTGGATATCCTGCCATCAGGCAAGAGATATCGCAGCATCAAAGACTGCTAAACAGCTTCCTGCCACAGGCTGTGACTCTACTAAACAGTCACTCTGTACTCACAGACACCTGATTCTGCGGCTTGGCACGGACACTTTAATAACTGGCACTGGCCACTTTAATAACTGGCACTGGCCACTCAAATCAGCCGCCCCGGACATTTTTATGATTGGTTTTACTGTATTTTAACGTTGTTGTTTTACCTGCTTTTAACTATTTATACTGTTCCATCAGGGACTGGATTGTTTTTTAGTGTTATTATGTGTGAAATGTTTTAAATTTCATGTGTGATGCTCTGGTATCCCCTGGGAAACGTCTTTTCATTTTGTACTGTACAACTGTTGCTTGCAAGATGACAATAAAGGTTGATTGATTGATTGAAAACAATCTCATTATGAATCTCTTCCTATGCTAAACTTTAGGAAGAAACTGGGTGAATTTTTCCAGACGAAGTATGATTGGGATTTGTTGGCTGCCCGTTCCATTTGGGCTTTTGGACCCGATACCACAGGCCCCAACATCTTGGTTGATGATACTCTACCGTCTGAAGTAAGTCCATCCATGAAAGAAAGGGCCTTTTCCCTGATTGATCTATTTATTGTATTTTCATAGTAGTAAATGAAATTTCATGAAAGAAATCGCATCATCTGTCCCCTCACCCTACTCTGCCATTCAAGAAGATCATAGTTGATCATGCTACCTCAAAGTCTGAGGTAGTATGATCAATACTCTCTCCCTAGACTGTTGATTTCTCTAATCTTCAGAAATCTTTAATATTCTGCTTTGAATGTCTGATTCTCCCTAGCCATTCGGCACAGAGAATGTGAAAGAATCACCAACGGGAGAAATTTATTTTCAGTCTTGTGTGAGGACTCCTTAATTTGAGACCAAGTCAAGTCAAGTCAAGTCATTTATTGTCTGGTGTCCCAGATAGGACGATTAAATTCTTGCTTGCTGCAGCACAACAAAATATTGTAAGCATAAATACAGAACAGTTCAGTGCATGAGCTCCGATTCCAAATTTGATAGCCAGGGCAAATATTCTTCTAAATCTATGTTGTTGAGTCCCGTCATATTTTTAATATATTTTAATGAGGTCACCTCAAACTTTTCCAGCTATAGAGAATATGTGCTTGGGCTGCTCAATTTCTCATGTAACATTCACACCATTCCAGGAAACAATTTGGTGAAAGTTCACTGTGTTTCCCCCTAAAGTAAATACATTGCTTTTAGGTAAGTGGTCCAAACCTGTGTACTCCACTCCAGGAGTGCTTTCAATAAGATTCTACATAACTGTATTAAGATATCTTTATTGTTTGCTCAAATTTCTCCACAATAAAGACGAGCAAATCATTTACCTTCCCATTTACCAGTCATATCTATTTGTTTGTCACCTATCTCTGAATATCAGCATTTACCGATTTTTCATAATTTAAAAGAATCTCAGCATTTCTGTTGACTAGAAATCCAGCTTCAACACCATAATTCCAACCAAACTCATCACCCTGGAACCAAACTCAGCATCTCATTCTGCAACTGAATCCTCGACCTCCTGACATATAGGCCACAATAAGGGTAGACATCAACTGCTCCTCCACGATAATCCTCAACACCAGTACCCTGTGATGCTGCGTACTCAGCCACTCAGTATACTCCCTATGCACTCAGATCTGTGTGGCCAAAGTCTCTTTCAGCCCCATCTACAAGATTGTAGATTATATCACAGTATTAAGCCGAATTTCAAACACGAATTCGACACAGTAACAGGAAGAAGATAGTGAATTTAGTGACATAGTGTCAGAACAACAACCTCTCCCCCTTTGTAATGAAAATTAGGGAGCTGGTCGTCGACTTCAGGGTGAAGTATTGCCCTTGCCTATATCAATGACACTGAGGTGGAGAGAGTCGAGTGTTTCAGGTGTAACAACAGTATGTCAACAACACCAAAAATCTGTCCTAGTCCAACCGCATTGATGCTGCAATTAGTAAAGCACGTCAATCCGTTTACTTCCTTGAAATTCTGCAGGTCCCGATGGGTTTTAGCAACTTTTGCAGATGCACCAAAGAAAGTATCCAATCCGGTTGCATCATAGACGAAGTGTTTCGACCCGAAACCTTTCCTATTTCCTTTGCTCCGTAGATGCTGCTTCACCCGCTGAGTTTCTCCAGCATTTTTGTCTACCTTCGATTTTCCACCATCTGCAGTTCCTTCTTAAGCATCATAGCTTGGTATGGCCACTGCATTGCCCAAGATTGTGAACACTGACGAGTATATCTTGTAGACCCATCTTCTCATCCATTTACTCTGTAGCTGTAACACTGCATACACACATTCTATCTTTGTTTCTCTTTTGCACTACCTTGCCATATATACAGTGCCCTCCATAATATTTGGGACAAAGTCCCATCATTTATTTATTTGCCTCTGTACTCCACAATTTGAGATTTATAATAGAAAAAAAAAAATCACATGTGGCTAAATTGCACAGTTAGATTTTTTAAAGGGTATTTTTATACATTACAACAGTATTTATGCATAGTCCCGTCCCCCCCCCCCCCCCCCCCCCCCCCCCATTTCAGGGCACCATAATGTTTGGGACACAGCAATGTCATGTAAATGAAAGTAGACATGTTTAGTATTTAGTTGCACATCCTTTGCATGCAATGACTGCTTAAAGTCAACGATTCATGGACATCACCAGTTGCTGGGTGTCTTCTCTGGTGATGCTCTGCCAGGCCAGTATTAGCTTTAGCTTATGCTTGTTTTGGGGGCTAGTCCCCTTCAGCTTCCTCTTCAGCATATAAAAGTTGCTCGATTGAGTTCAGATCGGATGATTGACGTGGCCACTCAAGAATTTACCATTTTTGAGCTTTGAAAACCTCCTTTGTTGATTTAGCTGTATGGGTGGGATCATTGTCTTGCTGTAGAATGAACCGCCGGCCAATGAGTTTTGAGGCATTAGTTTAAACTTGAGCAGATAGGATGTGTCTATACACTTCAGAATTCATTATGCTACTACCATCAGCAGTTGTATCATCAATAAAGATGAGTGGGCCTGTACCTTCAGCAGCCATACATGCCCAGGCCATAACACCCCCACCACCCATTCACAGATGAGGTGGTATGCATTGGATCTTGGGCAGTTCCTTCTCTCATCCATACTTTGCTCTTGCCATCACTCTGATATAAGTTAATCTTCATCTCATCTGTCCACCAAGACCTTTTTCCAGAACTGTGGTTGCTCTTTCAAGTACTTCTTGGCAAACTGTTCTGGCCATCCTATTTTTGCAGCTAACCAGTGGTTTGCATCTTGCAATGTAGCCTCTGTATTTCTGTTCATGAAGTCTTCTGCGGACGGTGGTCATTGACAAATCCACACCTGAAGAGTGTTTCTGACCTGTCGGACAGGTGTTTGGGAATTTGTCTTTACTATAGAAAAAAATTCTTCTGTCATCAGCTGTGGAGGTCTTCCTTGGCCTGCCAGTCCCTTTGTGATTAGTAAGCTCACCAGTGCTCTTTCTTCTTCATGATGTTACAAACAGTTGATTTTGGTAAGCCTAAGGTATGGCTGATGTCTCTAACAGTTTTATTCTTGTTTCTCAGTCTGATAATGGCTTCTTTGACTTTCATTAGCACAACTTTGGTCCTCATGTTGATAAACAGCAATACAAGTTTCCAAATGTGATGGAAAGACTGGAGGAAAGACTAGGTGCTGAGAGCTCTCTTATACCTGCATTAAGGACGCAATTAAACACACTTGAGCAATTACAAAAGCCTGTGCAGCCATGTGTCCCAAACATTATGGTGCCCTGAAATAGGGGGACTATGTATAAACACAGCTGTAATTTCTCCATGGTGAAAACAAAATGTATAAAAATACCGTTTCATAAAATCTGACAATGTGCACTTTAACCACATATGATTTTTTTTACTATTACAAATCTCAAATTGTTTGATAACAGAGGCAAATAAATAAATGATAGGTCTTTGTCCCAAACGTATGGAGGATACTGTATGTACTGACATATGGTATGAATTATCTGGAAAAGTCACACTTTCCACCACTTTTAACTCCATCTGCCACGTTGTTACCCAATCACCTAACTGTATTTATCCTGCGAAGCCTCTTTGTGACCTGCATTCCCACTAGGTTTTGTGTCATCAGGAAACTTGGAAATGTTAGGTTTGGTCCCTTCAGCCGTATCATTGGCATGGGTTATGAATGGTTGTGATCCAAGTGTGCTTCCCTACTTATTCCCACTTACCACAGTCTTACCTAAGAAATTTTAATAACTTAATAACATTTCGTTTGACTCCTCCCATTTACTCCAAATACAAGTCGTAGCTTTGGGCACGCGCATGGGCCCTAGCTATGCTTGCCTCTTTGTAGGGTACGTCGAACAATCCTTGTTGGAGACGTGCCAGGGCCCCATCCCCGACCTCTACCTCCGCTACATCGACAACTGCATTGGTGCTACCTCCTGCACCCACGCACAACTCACTGACTTCATCCATTTCACCACTAACTTCCATCTGGCACTCAAATACATCTGGACCATTTCCGACACTTCCCTACCATTTCTTGACCTCACTATCTCCATCGCAGGTGATAGACCTCTGACCGACATCCACCATAAACCCACTGACTCCCATGGCTATCTGAACTACACTTCTTCCCACCCTGCTTCCTGAAAGGACTCCATCCCCTACTCCCAATTCCTCCGTCTACACCGCATCTGCTCCCAGGATGAGGTGTTCCCAACTAGGGCATCGGAGATGTCCTCATTCTTCAGGGAGCGGGCGTTCCCCTCCTACCATAGATGAGGCTCTCACCAGGGTCTCTTCGATACCCTGTGACACTACTCTCTCTCCCCATCCCCCCCCACTCATAACAAGGGCAGAGTCCCCCTAGTTCTCACCTTCCACCGTACCAGCTGTCACATACAACAAATAATCCTCCGTCATTTTCGCCACCCCCAACGTGACATTTTCGCCACCCCCGTCCACCACTCGCCACATCTTCCCATCTCCTCCCCTGTCTGCTTTCCACAGAGACCGCTCCCTCCGTAACTCCCTGGTCAATTCATCCCTTCCCACCCGAACCACCCTCTCCCCGGGCACTTTCCCTTGCAACCACAAGAGATGCTACATTTGTCGCATTACCTCCTCCCTTGACTCCATTCAAGAACCCAATCAGTCGTTCCAGGTGCGACAGAGGTTCACCTGCACCTCCTCCAACCTCATCTATTGCATCTGCTGCTCTAGATGTCAGCTGCTCTACATCGGTGAGACCAGGCATAGGCTTGGCGATCGCTTCGCCGAACACCTCCGCTCGGTCCGCAATAACCAACCTGATCTCCCAGTGGCTGAGCACTTCAACTCCCCCTCCCATTCCCAATCCGACTTTTCTGTCCTGGGCCTCCTCCATGGCCAGATTGAAGATCATCGGAAATTGGAGGAGCAGCACCTCATATTTCACTTTGGTAGTTTGTACCCCAGCGGCAAGAACATTGACTTCTCCAATTTCAGGTAGCCCTTACTGTCTCCTCCCCTTCTCAACTCTCCCTCAGCCCTCTGGCTCTTCTTCCATTCAATATTCTTCCCGCCCCCCCCCCCTTTTCCCTCTGCCCACCCTAGCCCATCAGTCTGAAGAAAGGGTTTCGCCTCATCTATTTGCAAATCTGAATGATGTCCTCCTACCTTCTTTCCTTCCCTTTCTTGAAAGGTGATATCAAACATCCAACTCTCTAATTTGCAAATGCCTTTTAAAAATTGTAATAGTATCTGCCTCCAGTACCTTCTATGGCAACTCTTTACAAATATTCACCATCCTCTGTGTGAGAAATGTGTCCCCCAGTTATTATTTAAATATACGTATAGTATATGTCTTTCGATTTAAACCAGCATCTGCAGTTTTTATTATATATATAAAAACAACAAAGGTCCCAACACTGATTCCTATGATACACCCCTTGTATAGATATATAGTCAGAAAACACCAATCCACCACTAACCCCTCTCCTATTTCCAAACCAATTTTGGATCCATTCCAACAACACACCTTGACCGGCTGTTCCTGCCCGCCATGTCCAGAGTGGTACTTATGAGTTTACTCTCCTATCCTGTTTTCCCTTTATCCATTTCTTGGTCATCCTTTGCTGAATTCTAAATACACACTATTTCTAGGCTGTTGTTTCTGACAACTTTCTAAACCTTTTTCTTATATTAAGTACTCTTTTTACCTGTTTTCCATAGCTGTACCACTCTTCCTGTTATATTTGTTTAGTCACAAAAGAATATAAATTTGAACAAAATCATGTAATATTTCCGCAGTGTGAACTATTACCTAGCCCATGCTGGAATCTGTCATATTACCTACATCACAGCTTCATTATTTATACCTTATAGGTGGATAAAGCACTTTTGGGTTATGTGAAAGACAGCATTGTCCAGGGATTCCAGTGGGGAACACGAGAAGGACCACTTTGTGATGAGCGTATGTATTAACTAGTGTAAAATCTAATGATTTTGTTTATTTTCTATGTAATAGGTCGTAATTGCTCCCAACGTTTAAAGTAGAAGCATGCAAATTGGAGATATTTTGTTATTGTCTTATTATAAAAAGTTTATTCATTGATTCCCCAAATGTTTGACACATGCACTCATAACTTTTTTGCAAGACAATGCCATGCAAAGTTGGGGCTGAATCTGTAATAAATTATGGATTGCAATTAAATAGATTTTCTACTATATTTTCCTCAATACATTGCAAAAATAAAACTAAAGTAAACTTGAAGAAAATTTAATTCCAACAAATCTGGGGCAGTGTACTTCATATTTAATGTTGGAGCAATAGTCTGTGTTACATGGATACTTGAAAGTGAACTTTGACTGTATTACGCCTAATGAAAGTGAAATTTGTTTGCTTTAGTGAGAGGAAAATATATTGGAACACCAGTCCTTTGGGAATTTTCCATCTCACAATTAATTTGATTGTATGAGTGAGCGAGGCTCTGAACATGGCAGTGTTGCAGGCTAATTTATCCAAGGAGTGAAGCAAGCACATGATGATGTTTAGAAAAAGACACAAAGTGTATTATAACTCAGCACATCAGGCAACATGCCTGGAGAATTTGGATATGTGATGTTTCGGGTCGAGACCCTATCCGTGTTCTCCAGAAATGCTGCCTTGCCTGTTGAGATACTTTGTCTCTTTTATTGTAAACCAGCATCTGCAGTTCCTTGTGACAACACAGGATAATTTGATGCTCTTACAAGAGGACTGAATTGGTAAGAAACTTCATCCCATCACAGGATCAAGACAATTTCCACCCTGAATCAATTAAAAAATATGTGTACCCATTTTCTATGCTAATCAATCACTGGAATTCCACAGATTGGCATTAAAGAAAGTAATTGCATTTATATAGCGCATCTGACTCTCTCGGGCCATTGCAAACGATCTTGTAGTCAATTAAGTACTTTTTGAGTGTAGTTACCATTGTAATGTAGAAAACATTATGACATATTGTTGCTCTGCAGCTCTGACAATATAATATTGATCAGATAATGTGCCTCGTCCTCTCCCTAAGTACTGTAGTGTCACGATAGATTTATATAAGTATGGATTTAAAGGTGATTTGGCAATCTCCTTCGTGGTACAGCTTGAGCTATTGACTTCACAGAGTTTGTGGGCTTACATACAAAGGAGATTCATCTGCAGCATTGTAAGGATTAAAAAAGAAACTTAGGATTGATAATATAAAATAGTAAAAAAAAATAATCACCAGCTAAAATGGAGCTCCAAACACACAGAAAATTCCATGAAGATAGACACAAAAAGCTGGAGTAACTCAGCAGGACCTGGAGAGAAGGAATGAGTGACGTTTCGGGTCGAGACCCTTCTCAGACCCGAACCAATGCAGCGGGTCGAGACTGTTCCATCAGACTGGAATCAAAATTTCTTGTATGCTGCAACGGTGTACTTTAGGATGATTCTGGATAGATAAATGGTCTTTGTTCATGTAAACTCAATGAATGTATTCAGAGGTACACAAAAAAGCTGGAGAAACTCAGCGGGTGCAGCAGCATCTATGGAGCGAAGGAAATAGGCAACATTTCGGGCCGAAACCCTTCTTCAGACTCATTCATTCTTCAGAATGTATTCAGAGATTTAGGGCAGCACGGTGGCGCAGTGGTAAAGTTGCTGCCTTACAGGTCCAGAGACCCGGGTACAATCCTGACTATACGTGCTGTCTGTAAGGAATTTGTATGTTCCCCCTGTGACTGTGTGTGTTTTCTCAGGATGCCCCGGTTTCCTCCCACACTGCAAAGACGTACAGGTATATAGGTTAATTGGCTTCTGTAAATTGTCCCTAGTGTGTAGGATTGTGCTAGTGTACGGGGTGATAGTTGATCTGTGCGAACTCTCTGGGGGTTGGAGCATCTCGGTGGGCCGCTGCATCTCTAGAGTCTAAAGTAAAGATTGGATATAAGTAATAAAAAACCTTTTTCATTTAAGAGATCCTTCAAAATTGTTGTTAAATAGCAGTTATGTTAAGTGTCTCATCCCAAAACATCACCAATCCATTTTCCCCGGGATCCTGCCTGACCCGCTGAGTTACTACCACACTTTGTGTCGTTTTGAGCAGTTTTACTCATGTGGACATGCAACCATTATGTTCATAAATAAAATCTTTAAAACCTATGATACAATTAAAATATGTCAATCTGGCAACATTGGTTGAAGAATAGATGTTGACCAGAGGATCAATTTGCTTTTTTAATTAACTCCTGGGATGTTGAATAAATGTTGAATACATTTCTACAAGTACTGTATGGACAGTTAAATTAAGTTATAATTGCAATTATATGGAAGTGCATCGTCCCCTCATTATACTTAGCATAGAGCAAGCACCGATAATGTCAAGATTATAAAAATAAAGTTAAAGAATGATTTACTGATAAATAAACTTTCCATTTGAGTGCTAAACTCATTTCACCAGTATCCATGAATAATAATTGTATAGCAATATTTTTGCAAAACTATAATTTTTGAATCAAAAATGGCAATGTTGTAGTATTGAAATTTGAATGCTTTATTTCACAGTATAAACTGATTTAACGTTGAAGGTGTCTGAGGATTTGTGTTGTTTTTATGCAGCAATTCGTAATGTGAAGTTCAAGATTCTTGATGCAGTGATTGCACAGGAGCCGTTACACAGGGGTGGAGGACAAATTATTCCCACAGCCAGGCGAGTCGTGTATTCCGCTTTCTTGATGGTAAGCATTTCCAGTCAACGTTTTGTCACTTGGGGTGCTCAATTAATTCACCAGATCACTGTGTATTTTAGTAATGGGCCAGTCCCACTTAGTCGATTTTTTGGGCGACTACAGGCGACTGCTGCAAAATTTTCAACGTTGAACATTTTTCAACGACAGTGACGACAATTTTTGCTGTCATAGGTTAACGTATGTGGTGTCGTAGGTGAACTCCATTAAAACTAGTCCCTGGCAGTCGCCTAAGTGGGACAGGCCCATAAGATTACACAAAAGCTTGCATGGTGGAATTTGTTTTATTATGCAAAATATTTGACCGATTTGTGAGCAAAATGTCTGGTAGTTTTTCTTGTCTCTGCACTGCCTCTCCCAAGTTAAGCGTATGGCAGGGAGTTTCACTGTTTCGTTGCAGCTGAGACTGATCTAAATAAATGCACATGTAACTTCTAGCTGCAGGGCAGCACAGTGGCACAGCTGCTACCTCACAGCGGCGGAGGCCCAGCTTTGAACCTGACCTCAGGTGGTGTCTGTGGAATTTGTGCGTTCTCTCTTTAGCCACGTGGGTTAACTCCAGGTGTTCCGGTTTCCGCCCACATCCCAAAACCGTGCAGTTAATTGGCTTCTGTAAGTTGGTCTTAGTGGTTAGGATGTGGATGGGAAAGAAGGATAATATGGTCGGCATGTGCTCGATGGGCTGAAGGGCCTGTTTCAATGCTGTATCTCTAAACATATGGGATACCAAACACAAGTGAGATTTTCCTGTCCTGGAAATGTATTCACATGAACAATTTATCAGTTCATTAGTTTGTGAAATATCTACCAAAATACTGTTGGTGTCCTGTAGGATTACTCATGAATAATCCATTTGTTTTACAGGCCACTCCTCGTTTGATGGAACCATATTACTTTGTGGAGGTGCAAGCACCAGCAGACTGTGTATCAGCCGTGTATACTGTCTTAGCTAGGAGAAGGTAAGCAGATTCATGAGTTCCTGTCATGTTTTAATATCGTTTATAGATTTAAACCTTGTGCTGTATTCACTGCAGAATAGACTGAGTGCAGAGGAAATCAACTAAAAAAATCTCTGCTCTAGGTTTAAATTACCAAATGATCACATTTTGTTTAAAAACTAATTATATCATTGTAGACAAAAATGCTGGAGAAACTCAGCGGGTGAGGCAGCATCTATGGAGCGAAGGAAATAGTCAACGCTTCTGGTCGAGACCCTTCTTTTTGGTTAAATACTAATTATATCATTCCTCGACCAGAGAAGCAACCTATACCCAGCCACTGACACTCTCCTCCGCCTAGCGGAGCTGGTCCTTACCCTCAATAACTTCACGTTCGACTCCTCCCATTTCCTCCAAATACAAGGCGTAGCTATGGGCACACGCATGGGCCCCAGCTATGCCTGTCTATTTGTCGGTTACGTCGAGCAATCCTTGTTCAATACATACCAGGGCCCCATCCCCGACCTCTACCTCCGCTACATCGACGACTGCTTTGGTGCCACCTCCTGAACCCGCACACAACTGACTGACTTCATCCACTTCACCACTAACTTCCATCCGGCACTCAAATACACCTGGACCATTTCCGACACTTCCCTACCATTCCTTGACCTCACTATCTCCATTGCAGGTGATAGACTTCTGACCGACATACACTATAAACCCACTGACTCCCATGGCTATCTGGACTACACTTCTTCCCACCCTGCTTCCTGTAAGGACTCCATCCCCTGCTCCCAATTCCTCCGTCTACGCCGCATCTGCTCCACGGATGAGGCGTTCCACACCAGGACATCTGAAATGTCCTCATTATTCAGGGAACGGGGGTTCCCCTCCTCCACCATAAATGAGGCTCGCACCAGGGTCTCTTCCATACCCCGCAACACTGCTCTCTCTCCCCATCCCCCCACTCGCAACAAGGGCAGAGTCCCCCTAGTCCTCACCTTTCACCCCACCAGCCGTCACATACAAAAGGTAATCCTCCGTCAGTTTCGCCACCTCCAACGTGACCCCACCACTCGCCACATCTTCCCATCTCCCCCCATATCTGCCTTCCGCAAAGACCGCTCCCTCCATAACTCCCTTGTCAATTCTTCCCTTCCCTCTCGTACCACCCCCTCCCCGGGCACTTTCCCTTGCAACCGCAAGAGATGCAACACTTGTCCCTTTACCTCCCCCCTCGACTCCGTACAAGGACCCAAGCAATCGTTCCAGGTGCGACAGAGGTTTACCTGCATCTCCTCCAACCTCAGCTATTGCATCCGCTGCTCTAGATGTCAGCAGATCTATATCGGTGAGACCAAGCGGAGGTTGGGCGATAGTTTCGCCGAACACCTCCGCTCGGTCCGCAATAACCAAGCTGACTTCCCGGTGGCTTAGCACTTCAACTCCCCCTCCCACTCCGTCTCCGACCTCTCTGTCCTGGGTCTCCTCCATGGCCACAGCGAGCAGCACCGGAAATTGGAGGAACAGCACCTCATATTCCGTTTGGGGAGTCTGCATCCTGGGGGCATGAACATCGAATTCTCCCAATTTTGTTAGTCCTTGCTGTCTCCTCCCCTTCCTCAGTCCCCCTGCTGTCTCCTCCCATCCCCCAGCCTTCGGGCTCCTCCTCCTTTTTCCTTTCTTGTCCCCGCCCCCGATCAGTCTGAAGAAGGGTTTCGGCCTGAAACGTTGCCTATTTCCTTCGCTCCATAGATGCTGCTGCACCCGCTGAGTTTCTCCAGCTTTTTTGTGTACCTAATTATATCATTGTTGTCCATGTAAACCAAATAATTATACGACTGGATAACTGAACTTGAACGTTATTGGACAACCCGAATGGAGATATTTATAGTATTTATTTAAGGTACAACTCACACACAGTCAATAGATCGCTACTAGTGTCATGCAATATTCAATGAGTGTGAAACCAAACAGATTTAGTTTCCAGACACAAGGAACTACTAATGATGGTTTGCAAAAGAAAGTGCTGGAGTAACTCAGCAGGCCAGGCAGTGACACAAATTTTCGCTTATCCCAGAGTCTGAAGAAGGGTCCTGACCTGAAACATCACCTATCCATATCTCCAGAGATGCTTCCTGACCTGCTGAGTTACTGCAGCATTTTGTATTACTGACTTCTGTCCAATTTTTTTCCTCTTTACCCATTGCTTGCCTGTCTTTTCTTGTCTCCTTCCCTAAGAAACAAATTTGTATTGGATTATTGTTTCACTTGCAGATCTCTGCTACCTCATCCTAGTGACTGTTGCTTGCGAACTGAGGCAGTAGGTTTCCTGTTTCATTGTGGCTGAGATGCTTATTATTTGAAGTTCGCACAACTGCAGTTTCATTCATGACCAGGGCCATGCAAACAGAAGTGAGATTTTATTTTCTCGCTCAGCATGAGGATGATGGAATCTCTGCTCAGTAGTTTACCAGGTGATTATTTTACCCTGAGCTATTGCCACATCTAGAGAAATAAAGCTTCACAGCAATGTATGATATCTCTAAAGACTACGGAATTTGCCCAAGCAATAGTATTCTAGTCTGCAGATCTCCAACCAAATAAGTTGTATTGAGGACATTTCACCTTTGGTATGAATACCAATTTAAACAATACACATTTATCATGGTTTATCGGACCTTTATGATGAGGATTTGAGTTATAAATATATTTTTAAATGTAGCTGCGCACAGTCCCTCAAAAGCTGGTCATTGTAAACGTGAATGGAGAAGATGATCCATCTACAGTGGTTTTATGTTTCATCCACAGAGGCCACGTCACCCAGGATGCACCAATCCCAGGTTCTCCACTTTATACAATTAAAGCATTTGTACCAGCTATTGACTCGTTCGGTTTTGAGACAGACTTGCGGACACACACTCAAGGACAGGCTTTCTCCCTCTCGGTCTTTCATCATTGGCAGGTGAGAACTTACTAGTCATAAGTAAACAGTTGCTCTATATTTTGCACCGTATATTTCCTTAATCAATTGATATCAAAGAGTTGCATGGCTGTATGCTTGCATGAAAGAAAAGTTTATCGAAGAGATTTAACACATTAAATCAACCATTGTTGCTGCCTCCCACTAGATTGTGTGTGATGTGCTTTACTGAGATACCACAGTGAATATAGTGCCACATACTTAGTGGGTATATTTGCATTTGAAGATCTATAGAGTTTGACTACTGATGCATCAATGAAGCATTTGGAGCGATACATTGGTACTGATCGGAGTTGGATGTTGTACTTCCCACGATGGCAGTGATGGACTACATTTCAGTTTTTAGTTTTACTTTAGTTTTCTATTGTCACGTGTACCAGGTACTGTGAAAAGCCTTTTGTTTGCGTGATATCCAATCAAAGAAAAGACTATACTAGAATACTATACTAAGATAGTTGAAAGGTCTGCAATGAGGTGTGAAAGACAAACGTGATCACGGCTGCTTTTGTCTTTAAAAAAGAGGCATTAATCCCATGGGTGAATTTGCATTCGATGAGACCTGAATAATTAAATGTCAACTTTTTTCAATCCAGTGATTACGAGGCAAATTCAAAATCAGGAAATAAAAATCTTGCATAAGTAAAACTCACTTTGTTGTAAAACCCCAATGAGTTCCATAATCTCCTAACGTAAGGAAATTTATCATCATTGCCAATCTGGTCTGTGGCCAATATCCTTCATTTGCTATCATGTATCTCATGTTCTAAGTCACAGGGTGGTAATAATCTCTGCATGTGGGCATTAAATGGATGTTGTGTAAGTAATGCTGATGCTATGGGAGTTATTTGAATATTGAAATGTGGTTGTACTAAATCCCAAACATGTTCAATAAATACATAAGTTTGTTTGGAGACAGAGTGAAAACAAACATCACTGTAATGATTTAAAGTGATAAAGTTGTGGTAATTTTAATAGATTGTGCCGGGTGATCCTTTGGACAAAAGCATCGTCATCAGACCCTTGGAGCCACAGCCTGCTCCCCACTTGGCCCGAGAGTTCATGATCAAAACAAGGAGGAGAAAGGTAATTATTACCAGGGCACAGTGTAAAACTAGCATTAACGTTCCACCCTCAGTAACAGGAAGTGTGAATTATGCTGCTGCAAAAGCACATTCTTTTCTTGATTACATCGGGAGCATGAGTCACTGTTACCCCATTTTTCATTGCTTCTTTTAAAATTGTTACTTATCCCAGATACTTTTAAGGTTTTGGTTTATTATTGTCATGTGCGGTGACGTACAGTTAAACGTTTTGCTTTCAATGCTATCCAATCAGATCAAATAATGGTGTACATAATATGACGACACGTCCTCTCCAGGCCACAGCCCAATTAAGGGAAATTGGATCAATTTACCCAATCCTATTGACCTACCCCATATAAACCCTGGAGCCCAGAGGGGAATGAAGCAGTGGGGATGATTCTAGACTCTCTTGTTTGTCTCGCAAAGCGCATTGGATGAGTTCACCGCACTGTGTGTGCTGTGGTATCCATTGTTGATCCCACGATATGACCGACGCCACAATAAATACAACCAAATCAAACTTAAGTACAATAGGTAGAGCAAATGTAAAGATGCAGGAAGCATAATATAGTTCTCATTGTAACGCACCAGTTCCCATAGGGGTAGAAGTGAATCGGACAGTACCCTAGCTTATGGAATGACAGTTCAGATCTGGTAACTGGGGAAGAAGCTGTTCCCGAGTGTGGTGATGCATACTTTTAAGCTCCTGACTTGTCACAAGCATTCTTGGATGGATTTGTGTTTTGGTTTTACTTAGCTAACGGCTTGTCCTTTTGGGCGGCTGAGATGGAGTATAGACTTTTCATATAGTTAAGGACAAAAGATCTATTCAAGAACAAAGGCCCTTTAGTACAGAAATAATCAAATTCTTAACTGTCTGCATATTTTTTTGTATGGTCAAGATCCAAATGTAAGTCAAAGAAATTAAAACAGGTTGGGAAAGTTGGAATCGTGTGGCCTTTTCACTCTGAATATTCCACATCAATCTGAGAAATATATGTTTTATGGGCAGCTCGGTGCAGTTGCTTTTTCTGAATATTGCAAGAAGGATAATATTTTATAACCAGGTGGTGAATGAAAAAATATTTGGAAGGCATAACAACACTCTGAAGATAAAGTAATTTGTTTTCATAAATAAATGGTGGGTTATTCTTGGAAGAGACAACGAAGAAAGATGCACGATAGATTGGGCCTCCAGCGGCACCTGATGCACTTGGAAGAGAATAATGAGGAAAGATGCACATTTGGCTACTTCAATGACACATTGGTACTTTATTGTCACATGTATAGTGCCCTCCATAATGTTTGGGACAAAGATCCATCATTTATTTGTTTGCCTCTGTACTCCACAACTTGAGATTTGTAATAGAAAAAAATCACGAGATTTAAGTGCACATTGTCAGATTTTATTAAAGGCCATTTTTATACATTTTGGTTACACCATGTAGAAATTAAAGCTGTGTTTATACATAGTCCTCCTATTTCAGGGCACCATAATGTTTGGGACACATGGCTTCACAGGCGTTTGTAATTGCTCAGGTGTATTTAATTGCCTCCTTAATGCAGGTAGAAGAAAGCTCTCAGTATTTAGTCTTTCCATCACCTTTGGAAACTTTTATTGCTGTTTATCAACATGAGGACCAAAGTTGTGTCAATGAAAGTCAAAGAAGCCATTATCAGACTGAGAAACAAGTATAAAACTGTTAGAGACAGGCTTACCAAAATTAACTGTTTGGAATATCATGAAGAAGAAAGAAGAAAGCTTACTGATCGCAAAGGGACTGGCAGGCCCAGAAAGACCTCCACAGCTGATGGCAGACGCATTCTCTCTATAATAAAGAAAAATCTCCAAACACCTGTCCGACAGATCAGAAACACTCTTCAGGAGTCAGGTGTGGATTTGCCAATGGCCACTGACCACAGAAAACTTCATGAACAGAAATACAGAGGCTACACTGCAAGATGCAAACCACTGGTTAGCTGCAAAAATAGGATGGCCAGGTTACAGTTTGCCAAGAAGTACTTGAAAGAACAACCACAATTCTGGAAAAAGGTCTTGTGGACAGATGAGACGAAGATTAACTTATATCAGAGTGATGGCAACAGCAAAGTATGGAAGAGAGAAGGAACTGCCCAAGATCCAAAGCATACTACCTCATCTGTGAAACACGGTGGTGGGGGTGTTACGGCCTGGGCATGTATGGCTGCAGAAGGTACTGGCCCACTTATCTTCATTGATGATACAACTGCTGATGGTAGTAGCAAAATGAATTCTGAAGTATATCGACACACCCAACCTGCTCAAGTTCAAACAAATGCCTTGAAACACATTGGCCGGCGGTTCATTCTACAGCTGAAGAGAAAACTGAAGGGGACTAGCCCCCAAAACAAGCATAAGCTAAAGATTGCTGTGAAGAAGGCAGAGCATCACCAGAGAAGACACCCAGCAACTGGTGATATCCATGAATCACAGACTTCAAGCAGTCATTGCATGCAAAGGATATGCAACAAAATATTAAACATGACTACTTTCATTTACATGGCATTGCTGTGTCCCAAACATTATGGTGCCCTGAAATGGGGGGACTATGTATAAACACTGCTGTAATTTCTACATGGTGAAACCAAAATGTATAAAAATACCCTTTATTAAAATCTGACAATGTGCACTTTGCCCACATGTGATTTTTTTCTATTACAAATCTCAAATTATAGAGACAGAGGCAAATAAATAAATGATGGGTCTTTGTCCCAAACATTATGGAGGGCACTGTACTTGTATACAGTGAATTCTTTATTTTGCATACATTGCAGTGAAGTCTTACTATCGTACCCAAGTTCAAGCGTGTAAGGATTACAGTTTTATTCCCCTGATATTCCCAATAACACCCCCTAGAATCTACCACTCACCAATACACAATGATCAATTTACAACGACCAATTAACTTGCCAATCTAGTATAGTTGGGAGATACATCATGGAAACAGGTCCTTCGGCCCACCGAGTCCACGCCGACCATTGATCCCTCGTTGACACTAGTTTTCTGTTATCCTGCTTTCTCATCCATTCCCTACATGTTAGGGGAAAGTTACAGAGGACCAATTAACCTACAAACCTGCATGCCTTTAGGATGTGGAAGGTAACTGAAGCACCCGGAGGAAACCCACACGTTCGCAAGGAGAAATTGCAAAGTCCACACAGACGGCACCCAACGTCAGGATTGAACCCTGGTCTCGCGCTGTGGGGCAGAAGCTCTACCAGCTGCGCCACTGTGCCGCCCTGTATCAATGGAGGGCACAGAGTCCAGAAATCTGCATGACCCTGGGGTGTGTGAGGAAACCGAGAACCCTGAGGAAAATCCAGTCGCAGGGAGAATGGGCAAACTGCACACAGACAGTACCAACAGACCGACAGGGTCGAGATTGAACTAGTTGTGAAACAGTATCCGTGCCTTCTTTACCACATTTTCCAACTGATTATCACAAAAAACCTTTTGCCATAGGAGGTATCACAGTCAAATAATAATCTTTAATTATGTAAAAGCCCTGAAATAACTCAGTGTTTATATATACTAGGTTAATTGCCACATTGTATCAAATGTAGCAAATTTAAATATATACATGAAAATGTAAGCATCAATCTGATATGTGATTGTTCCTTCTATTAACAGGGCCTCAGTGAAGATGTTAGTATCAGCAAGTTTTTCGACGATCCTATGTTGCTGGAGCTTGCAAAACAAGACGTGGTCCTTAATTATCCATTGTAACTGGAGCAACAATCTCGGAGCAGGGATGCAATTTTCTTGCAACTCATGGCAGGATTTTGTACATTTTACTGTTTAGACAAAACCACACCGATGCTTGGGAAAGCATGGATTGAATAGGCCAGAAAGTGAGGTGTTCTAAATTTTGTATTTTAGAGTTGCAGGTTCAATGTTTCTTATAGAAGACATTTCAAAATAAAGGTGGTTCATTTTTCTTTCATTTGTTGATTGAGTTTCATTTCAAAAAGAGAACATGATATATTATGCAGGCTTATTTTACAGAGAAAACAGAAAATTGTGTCAATGTTCTGCAGATCTGGCAACATCTGTGGTAAGAGAACCAGTTAATGTTTCAGGGTGAAGACTTTTAATGGACGACTTGAACCTAAAACTATGTTACTCTTTCTACAAATGCTGCCAGACCTGTCGAGTGTTTCTCGCACTTTGTGTTTATTGAAAATTGGTACCATTTTTTTTACTGCCAGTTTTACATTAACATCTAACTTGGTTATTACAAATTTTAAATTATGTTGGTTGGGCAGAAAATAGTTACTCAAAAAATAGTTGAGCACTCACGTGTTCTAAATTGGTTCATTAAAGAACAAGAAATCCTGTGTGCAATGTTGTGCAAATCCAAAACACATTCTTGAAAAATACTTTTTCCCACCTAGTCCATGCCGACCAACAAACACCCATGCACATTTGTTCTCTGTTATCCCACGTTCGCAACCACTCCCTACATCAGCGTTTCTCAACCTTTTCACCCTTGCGGACCACTTGAAATAATTTTCATGTCTCAGGGAACCCCTACATAAAAATTATTATATATCTTTATTAATCATTCTTTCTCTTTCATAAAGATCATAAGGCAAACATAATATATTTTTCTGATAATTGGTTTAAGCAAATAATAACGCGTTTTTCTCAAGTTTATTGACAATGCAAAAAAAACTGGAATCTCTTGTTGAAGAGACCACATAAAGAGGTTTTCATTCAAACAAAAAATCAACCATATCTGTATACACACAACTCCCCCCCCCCCCCCCCCCCCCCCATAAATAACCAACATCATAATGACAAATATAAACAGATGAAAACTGATAATAACTACCACAATAACTTAATCGTTTATTTGACAATTTTGGAAAGGCATGTTAAATCAAGGCAATATGTCATATGAACAAATAACACTTAAACAAATAAAAATGAAGCAAATCTTGGAGGAGAGGAGAGAGAAGGAGAAAAAGAGAGAAAACAACTCACACAAACATTTCACAAACTAACAAAAACATACATAAATAAACTTTTGATTAACAAAAATAAACATCAACATACTTACATTTTTTAAATTCATATAACGTCCCTAAATGATGGGTAGCAATTACTAAATAAAGTAGGTGAATGAGGGACTGTACCTGCACGCCAGGACACCCGTGCTCGACCGCCGGAGCCCTTAATAACCATCCGATACCCGTTTCAATCTTTCAAAAGCTACAATTTAATATTAACACAAACAGATAAAATTGGAGCAAATGAAGGCAAACAGAAGAACTAACCTTGGAGGAGAGAGAAAGAACATAGCACACAAACTTACAAAAACATACATAAATGAACTTGATAAACTAATTTCTCTTGGAACCCCTGTCGACCTCTCGCGGAACCCTGGTGTTCCAGGGAACCCCGGTTGAGAAACGGTGCCCTACACACGAGAGGGCAATTTACAGAGGATAATTAACTGACAAACCTGCACATCTTTGGGGTGTGAGTGGAAACTGGAACACCCAGATAAAATCCATGCAGTCAGAGAGAGAGAGAGAAAGTGTAAATTATACACAAGGAACATCGAGGTCAGGATCGAACCTGAATCTCTGGTGCTGTGAGGCAAATTAAGCCAGCTGTTCCCTAGAATCTGTTTTTTGAAATCAATTCAGTATTACATTTGCGATTCGGAGAAATGTGTGGCTAATCTTTGCCTTTGATGGGAAAACAAAATGGTGCAATGAAATTCAAGAGCCTTGTGAATTTTAATGTGCATAATCTTGCAATAGTTTCACATCCAAATTTCACTGAGTAATGCCTTTAAGTTTCATTGAAAATCCAAAACCTAACCAGTGTCACAGTCTCACCATGCATGCCAGAGCATCACATGACATGAATGATGTGTTCAGACATTTTGGTGTCTCCTCTCCTTCATAGGTTATTCAGTCCAAAGGCCACTGCTGCTGCAAATTCAGTCATACCTGAAACAACCTTCCTGAGGAAATTAAAACGCCTCACTCCCCACCAACATCCTCAGGATTTTCTACAGGGGTACGGTGGAGTCTGTACTCACGTACTGCATGAATACGTGGTACTCCACCTGCAACTGCTCAGACAGGAAGGCTCTGCAGAGGGTAGTGAGGGGAGCAGAGAGGATCATTGGTGTCTCCCTACCCTCGGTACAAGAACTGTTCCAGAGCCGCTGTCTGAAAAAAGCTCAGAGAATTGCTAAGGACAAACTGCACCCCCTCCACATACACCTGGATCTCCTGCCATCAGGCAAGAGATATCGCAGCATCAAAGCCCGGACTACAAGACTGCTAAACAGCTTCCTGCCACAGGCTGTGAGGCTACTAAAAAGTCACTCTGTACTCACAGTCACCTGATTCTGCGGCTTGGCACGGCCACTTTAATAACTGGCTCTGGCCACTCAAATCAGCCGCCCCGGACATTTTTATGATTGGTTTTACTGTATTTTAACGTTGTTGTTTTACCTGCTTTTAACTATTTATACTGTTCCATCAGGGACTGGATTGTTTTTAGTGTTATTATATGTGAAATGTTTTAAATTTCATGTGCGATGCTCTGGTATTCCCTGGGAAACGTCTTTTCATTTTGCACTGTACAACTGTTGCTTGCAAGATGACAATAAAGGTTGATTGATTGATCGATTGGATTGATTGGTTTCTCAAAACTTTTGACAATTAGTTATTTCTACTTAGATATTGTGCTAATTCATCCTTCCCAAGTATCTACTATCACTTTTAGAGATGATTCAAGTTTAATGGGGTTATTTTTTTCATTACTGTGTATGTTTGGAGGTGCAACAAGGGTGAGCACTTGACATTGATGGACTAACACTTTATAATTGGTCTGAGCACTGCTCTGAGCCCATGCAAGAGCCTACATCAATCATACCATCAACATGGCATGTCATTGCAACCTTTTCCACTTGCATCCATATAAGCAGAAAGAAACCAAAAATTGGATTCTAACCGGAAGATTTTACATTAATTTTTACCCAATATATATATATATATTTATATATTTTGAGCACTGGTTTATAACACTTTTATACCATTCTAGTTAGGCCATTGCTGGAGTACTACATGAGTTCTGCTTGCCACACATCTGGAAGGATGTAGGATAGATAGAAATATGATTTTCCATCATGGAGATGTCTAAAACCAGCTGGTATACAGATTTAATGGGGATTAGAGGGGATCTTTTGCGGGAATAAAAATTGTCTTATATTGCTATCAAGAAAATTACATAAAACAGAACTGCACAGGAACAGGCCCTTTAAACGTTTATTGTCTTGATCAGATCATGCTGATTACATAATTTCTGGTGAGTGCAGAGGTTGCACTGATTGCGTAATTTCCGGTAAGTGCAGCGGTCACGCTGATTGCGGAAGTGCCGCTGACTGCGGAAGCCCCACAGTGCACAGACGCTCAGCCGTGTGAGCATTCAAGAAAGTTTACTGTTGTGTAGGTGTGTGTGAGTGTGTATGTGTGTGAGTGTGTATGTGTGTGAGTGTATGTGAGTGCTGTGAGATTGGATTTGCTGCCTGCACTCTGCTTGAAGTGCTGTGAGATTGGATTTGCTGCCTGCACTCTGCTTGAAATGTTGTGAGATTGGATTTGCTGCCTGCACTCTGCTTGAAGTGCTCTGAGATTGGATTTGCTGCCTGCACTCTGCTTGAATTGCTGTGAGATTGGATTTGCTGCATGCACTCTGCTTGAAGTGCTCTGAGATTGGATTTGCTGCCTGCACTGTGCATGAAGTGCTGTGAGGTTGGATTTGCTGGCCTGCACTCTACTTGAAGTGCTGTGAGATTGCATTTGCTACCTGCACTCTGCTTGAAGTGCTCTGAGATTGGATTTGCTGCCTGCACTCTGCTTGAAGTGCTGTGAGATTGGATTTGCTGGCCTGCACTCTGCTTGAAGTGCTGTGAGATTGAATTTGCTGGCCTGCACTCTGCTTGAAGTGCTGTGAGATTGGATTTGCTGGCCTGCACTGAATGATGACTTTTGAGGTAAATTCTCAGATTTTCTTTGTTAAAATTTGACCGCTCAATCTCTCTATATTAAAATGGTCTCTTTTTTTAATCAACAGCAAAGAGACATCAAGAGGGAGTGAGTAGCAGAACACAACAAGAGGCATTGAGCAGAACACAACAAGAGGCACAACAAGAAAGAACTGAACTTAATAAATCTCATCTTTAACATTTAAATTGTTGTTATATCTTAAGAATCATTCACGTTTTAAACTTTAATAAATCCCTTTTCCACTTGCCATGCCCGTGTGTTCTTCATCACAATGGGAACATAATAGGCAGGAATGGCTGCGCTGCTGGAGAGCCACTAAGAGTGGATGGGAGGGAGGTTGGGGGGAGATGGACTGAATGCGTGGGGGGGGAGGGGATGGCAAGGAGCAGAGTGGGGAGGTTAAGGGAGGAGGGATGACTGAGTAAACTGCCACCACACCAGCCGTGAGTGACTGGACTGCCAGCCCACCAGCCATAATTAAATGAACTGCCAGCCCACCAGCCATGACTCACTGAACTGCAAGTCCAAGAATCCATTCAGTCCACAATGTCCATACTAGCCCTCTGGAAACCAGTCCCTTCAGCCCACAACACCCATACTAGCTCTCCAGAGATCCACGTAAAGGGTAAACTTTCGTAATTCATTGCTGTAATCTGTAAAAAAAGATGAAAATGTCTAAAATTGATTGTCCACCCTCTTCCCCTTCTCTCTCACAGCCTGTCAATTGTTTTTGGCAGAATTTCTGGCAGTTTCTGAGTTGCTAGCCCGCCAGGCCTAAGTACTGAGCTGAGCTGCCAGGCCTGAGCTGCCAGGCCTCCTGAGCTGCCAGCCCAAGAATCCATTTGGCTCACAATGTCTATACTAGCCCTCTGGAACCCAGTCGCTTTGGCCCACAACACTCATGCTAGCGCTCCAGAAAGTCCCCACTGACCAGCAATATTGGAATTGGTGAATATTGTTAGGGGGTCACCCATGTGAAGCTGGGACCCAACGGGTCCCACTTGGTCTAGTGCTTTCTATAGCATGAAAGCAGACCATTCAGCCCGATTTTTCCATACTGAACAAGGTGCCCCAAGTTAGTCCCTTTCGCCTCTGTTTGGCCCTTATACAGTGCATTCAAAAAGTATTCAGACCCCTTCATTTTTTCCACATTTAGTAACGTTACAGCCTTATTTTAAAATGGATTAAATTCTTTTTTTTTAATCATCAATCTACACACAATACCCCAGAATAAAGAAGCGAAAACAGGTGTTTAGAAATGTTTGCAAAATAATTTAAAAGAAATAACTGAAATATCACATTTACATTTATTCCATTTCAGAATGTAATGTAATAAAATGTGGAAAAAGTGAAGGGGTCTGAATACTTTCTGAATGCACTGCACCTCTAAACTGCCTATCCATGTACCTTTTGGTGAATTTTAAATACTGCTACCGTACGTGCCTCAGGTACCTCTTCTGGCAGCTCATTCTAATTACCCACCGCCCTCTGTGCAAAAAGATGCTCTCATGCTCCTTTTAAATTTTTTCTCTCATACCTCATCGAAGGGCTGAATGGCCTCATCCTGCACCTATTTTCTATGTTTCTATATAGGGGACGATCAGCCATGATCACAATGAATGGCGGTGCTGGCTCGAAGGGCCGAATGGCCTCCTCCTGCACCTATGTTCTTTTCTTAAACCTAGCTACCCTCATTCTTGATTCCCCTATCCTGGCTAAATTCACCCTATCCCTCTCATGAGTTTATAGACCTCTATAAGATCGCCCCCTCTTCCTCCTGCACTCTAAGGTATAAAGTCCCCGCCTGCTCAACCTTCCAATATACCTCAGCTGCTCGAGGCCTGGCAACGTCCTCACAAAATTTTTCTACACTCTTGGCAGCTTCAGTCGGACCAAACGTGGGAGAACTTGGCAGAAAGTGAAAATGGGGAAAAAACTGCAGATGCTGGAAATCTGCAAAAAAAAAACAAAAAAGCGCTGATAAAACTCTGTGGAAAGAGACATGGTCAATGTTTTGGGACTGAGACAGGTCAAGATGTTATCTTACTGAGGTGTGAGCTGCTGAGCTAAAGCAGTGTTAATCACATCAGCTTATTCCAGTTGTCGATTGATTAAACAGGTTTAGAATCAGTGTTCCAGTGAGGAATTGTGAACACCGGGCAGTTTAGTTTCCAGATGCAGCATGGGAAATCCATGCTGACCATCGATCACCCATTCACACTAGTTCTATGTTATCCTGTTTTTTCACCCATTTCACCAGTGGCAATATACAATTAACCTACAAACCCGCACGTCTTTGGGATGAGGAAGGAAGGAGCAACCGGAGTAAACCCATGCGGTCCTAGGCAGAGACTATGCCGAGGGTCCAGAGAAACCATGAAAATGGAAGCACTTCTGAGCAACATTCTGCAGCGACTCAGGCGGCTGTTGCCTACTGCTAGAGGTTGACTTTCAGTCTTAGAATTTTTCTCCCCATAGGAAACCTCAGCGGAAAATAATTGCGCCAGTGGGTAAATGCACATTTCTAAAATTTTAGCGGTTTAGATTTTATAAAAGGCAGATTATTTGTGTGGGAACTTTCTATGTTGGCGCCGTCTGAGTGACGCAGTAGGAAATAGCTCGCAAACTGATGCCCCGGTAGAAATACAGATTCAGACAAACGAGAACAGATTCCTGTTGTAGGGCCATACGCACTTCACAATGTGTTACTTTTCTATACCCACAAATATGCAGACTGAGCAATCTTAGATTCATCTGGTATCACAGTCAGATGATTGAGATAACATCTAAGAATGGGGATTGTCAATGCCAGTGTGATTATTCAAGGGTGCAGGGGCGGATTAAGGCTCACTGGTGCTGAATCTGAATCTAAGGCTCACTGGTGCCCTAAGCATTGACCAATCTTGGTGCCCCCCTCCTTTCCACACTGATCCAGTCCATTTTAGTTGTTGACCTGTCTGACCAGATATACAATGCAGGTTGCAGCAGTACAAAAATGTATTCATATGATAACACAATATACTGTACAAACTAAGCCAAGCTTGGGCTACATAAAGTTCTACAAAAATGCAATACAACATCTATTTTAATATTTCACAAGTTAAATGTATCAAAGTTCCAATATTCATGACCTGAAAGGCATTTTTCTACATTTCATTTTCGCAAAATCACTGATAACATCCTCGAAATTAATACTTCTCAGAATGTCTGCTTGAATTATTAATATACACAGTGAGTCGAGTCTTTCTTGAAGCATAACTGATCTATTTGGGTTTTTTATACGTTTCAGTTGTGAGAAAGACCTCTCTGTTGTGCAGTTGGTGACCATTAATGTTAAAAATATTCTTAAGGCAATTTCAACATTTGGAAAGGCACTCTCTAGTTTGTCTTCTGTAATTGTGTTGTAAAGTTCCATGTGAGTGAAAGATGTTTTCTTGGTTGTTTTAAACTTATGAAGAACATATGAATGGAACTGCTGAAGCTCTGTAGACAAAGTGTTGTTCATGTCATCTGGATAAACATCAATGAGTGTCTGACAAGTCTTTGAGTACCTTTCACTTTCTGATAATTGGGAATTAGCACCTTGTTGGGTGGCATTAGGAACATCTGTCAGACAAGAGAATCTGTCTGCTATTTCAGTGACACCTTTCGTCTCCTCATTTCCGTTTTGAACTTTTCAACAATTACATAAAAAGTGGAGATACGGAATTTTTTACAAATCTTCATTCGTTTTTTTTTCTTTTCATCCTTTTCCCAACTTTGTGGTGCCCCCTTTGGCCCTGGTGCCCTAAGCACGTGCTTAATGGTTAATCCGTCCCTGCAAGGGTGATATCTCAGACATTTCTTACGGTAATTAATTAGTTTATCTTGTGTGTAACTTAGCTCATGTAAAGCATTCACCAAATGGGATTCCCATGCACAGTGAAAAGTTGTGTTCTTCATGGCACTTAGCCTTACACCTTGTAAAATGTCTTCATATTTACGTTTAGGTCACATGCCCCAGTTTGTATCATTGATGTTGCAGAGGAGATGGTCGAGAGGTTCAGTTCATCCTAGACTGCAAGAAATTGCAGAGAATTGTGGACGTAGCCCAGACCATCACATTAACCAACTTCCATTGACTCCATCTACACTTAACGCTGCCTTGGCAAGGCCACCAGCATAATCAAGGACAAGTCTCTCCGCGATCACTCCCTCTTCTCCCCTCTACAGAAGTACATAAGCGAGAAACGCACACCAGCTTCAGGGACAGTTTCTTCCCGGATGTTATCAGGCAACTGAACCATCCCATCACCAACTAGAAAGCGGACCTACCTCATTGAAGACCCCTGGACTAGCTTTAATTGGACTTTACTGGACTTTACCTTGCACTAAATGTTATTTCATTTATCCTGTATCTGTACACTGTGGTTGCTCGATTGTAATCATGTATAGACATTCCACTGATTGGTTGTTAGCATGCAACAAAAAGTTTCCACTGTACATCAGTACACGTGGCATTAAACTAAACTATACTAACACTATACTAAATATCACCAACAATTTATCGAACGTTGCAATTTCCTCAGAAAGGTAAGGAAATTCAGCATGTGTCCAACAACTCTTACCAACTTCTACAATAGCAAGCATCCTATCCAGATTTAAGACTACGATTTGGCAACTGCTCTGTCCAAAACCACTAGATATTGCAGAGAATTTTGAAGGCAGTCCAGTCTATCACCTCATTCAATCTATCTACACTTTGCGTTGCTGCCTTGGCAAAATGGCCAACATAATCAAGGACCACTCACACCCTGGCCATTCCCTCTTGCTTCCTCTCCCACTAAACAGAAGATCCAAAAGCTTCAAAGACCAGACCCCAGATTCAAGAACAGCTTCCCTGCTGTTATCAGACTTTTGGATATGCTTCTCGTGTGCTAGGGATGAATTCCCAATCTTACCATCTACACCTTTGTGGGCATTGCACTGTTTTTCTCTGCACTTTCTCTGTATTCTGCGCACGATTCATTTTCTCTTTTGCACTACCTGGTTTTCTCACATTTAGTATGATCTGAGCAAAACACAAAGTTCTGGAGAAATGCAGCAAGTCAGGCAACGCTCATGGTGAGAACGGATAGGTTTATGTTTATGACTGTCACTTATAGTGAGGTACAGTGAAAAGCTCTGTTTTGGCATGCACTCGAAATAGATCAGATAATACTATGCTTAAATACAATCATTAAACTCAAGTATGATGCTGCAAAGGGGAAGATACAGAGCAGAATATAGTTAACATATAGTGATAGATTTACAGGTAGGGAAAAGATTTAAAAGATTAGAGTGATTGTACTGGATGATAATGGATCCTTCTCTGGGAAACGGGATTGATCCCTGGGATGGCGGGACTGTCATATGAGGAAAGATTGAAAAGACTAGGCTTGTATTCACTGGAGTTTAGAAGGATGAGGGGGTATCTTATAGAATCATATAAAATTATAAAAGGACTGGACAAGCTAGATGCAGGAAAAATGTTCCCAATGTTGAGCGAGTCCAGAACTGGGGTCCACAGTCTTAGAATAAAGGGGAGGTCATTTAAGACTGAGGTGAGAAAAAACGTTTTCACCATGAGAGTTGTGAATTTATGGAATTCCCTGCCACAGAGGGCAGTGGACGTCAAGTCACTGGATGGATTTAAGAGAGAGTTAGATAGAGCTCTAGGGGCTAGTGGAGTCAAGGGATATGGGGAGAAGGCAGGCATGGGTTATTGATAGGGGACGATCAGCCATGATCACAATGAATGGCGGTGCTGGCTCGAAGGGCCGAATGGCCTCCTCCTGCACCTATTTTCTATGCTTCTATGTTTCTATGTAAGAGTAGTCACTCTGACATCATCTTTGACTAAAGACAGAGTTTAGGATTGGTGTGGAAGTTAATAATGATTTAAAGATACAAAGTGGAGTCTGCTGACACTAAGGCAAGCTTTAACCTTCTTCTATTGCAAGGTCAGCGAAACACACTAACCTGTCACTCTTCTGTCAATCTATTATGCTGTCCATCTTAAGGATCTGTCAATCTTAAGAAGCAAGAGGCAGTGCTAAGCTTTATAGATAACCCATTGCTGAGTCGTCGATTATTTGAGTAGATATATGTAATTCGATCACTGCCCCTTTGTGTGGGGATGAGAACTCTGTATAGTCCGTAATCTGCATACTGTAGCAATGTTACAAAATTTTTAGATTTTAAAAATCAAGTCTTCAATTTATCCCATCAGGTAAAGCATAAAAATAAGTTTAATTTAACACCTAATTCACTTTCATATCTTCAGTATTAAAAACGTTATGCTAATGTCGTTCCTTTCTATTGCGTTAGTCTCCTCTCTAACCAGCAATGCTACCCCACCTTTTCCTTTCTGTCTATCCCTCCTGAATATTGAATATCCCTGGATGTTCAGCTCGCAGCCTTGGTCACCCTGGAGCCATGTCTCCTTGATCCCAACTATATCATAGTCATTAATAGCTATCTGCACATTCAACTCATCCACCTTATTATGAATGCTCCTTGCATTGTGACACAAAGCCTTCAGGCTTGTTTTTACAACACTCTTGCCCCTTATACAATTATGTTGAAAAGTGGACCTTTTTGATTTTTGCCCTGGATTTGCGGCCTGCCACTTTTACTTTTCTCCTTGCTACCCATTGCTTCTACCCTCATTTTACACCCCTGTCTCTCTGCTCACACATTTAAGAAACCCTTTCCCTTTAACTCCACCCTCGACTATCCCATTTGACACCCCACCCCCTTATTCAGTTTAAAACCACCCGCGTAGCAGTGGCAAACCTGCCTGCCAGAATGCTGGTCCCCCACCTGTTAAGATGCAATCCGTCCCTTTTGTACAGTTCCCCCTTACTCCAAAACAGATCCCAGTGATCTAAGAATCTAAATCCCTGCCCCGTGCACCAGTTCCTCAGCCACACATTCAGGTCCCGTATTTCCCTGTTCCTGCCCTCGCCAGCACGAGGAACTGGAAGCAAACCGGAGATAACAACCCTGGAGGTCTTTTCAGCATTTTTCCGAGCTCCCTAAAGTCACGCTGCAGAATATTCATCCCCTTCTTTCCGACATCGTTTGTGCCGACATGCACTACCACTTCCGGCTGTTTACCTTCTCCCTTGAGGATTTTCTGCACCCTGTCCGTGACATCCTGGATCCTGGCACCAGGAGGGCAACACACCATTCTCGAATCCCGTCTGTTGCCGCAGAAACACCAGTCCGTACCTCTCACAATAGTCGTCAACTACAATGGCGTTGCCTGACGTTGGCCTATTTGGTTTTGGCTCAACATCCCTATTTGCTTCGCAAGCCAGTCCGCCGCTCAGTGTAATAACGTCTTCTGTCCCGACACCTTCTAAGTCCCTATTGCTTTTCTATTGACTTAACTCAAAAGCTGTGATCGAGGACAGTCAAAAGCCCATAACTTTCTTAAAAATTAAGAGGACTGAATGAAAATTTAAGTTATTATAGATTGAAGCATTCTGAAACAAATATGAAACAATCTTACTTGGATGACCTGAAATTAAAGCATATAATTAGTTAACCTAATTATAGCTAATTACAAAATTCAATTACTTGATCTAAACATCTATCCATTTCTTAAGAAAAGGTCAACATTTTTAAATAGCCTAAGTGTCCAAATAACATTCACACAAGAATTCACAATATAACATGATTTTTAAATCTCATTGTCATGAATTTATAGGCCAAATGGAAGGAATTTAATGTTTAATTCCTGTAAATTAATGGGCATTTTAATCATCTTGCGAGTGGGTTTTTGTGGAACGCGATCGATTGGAACGTTGCGATTGCAGTGAATTTGAACCCAATATCGGCAGGAAAAATACTGCCGGTTCATATGCGGCCAAAATCACATTATTGCCAAGGAAATTTTGATTAAAGTCATCCTAAGAAGCAAGTTTATATGTAAAATAAACAACTTACCTTATGTTTTGTCCCCATACGTGAGATCCGTCCTGTTGTCGGCATTGACGGCGTTAGAAGTAGCTTTTTATTTTACTCCAGGGATTAAATTGTCCCGCGATTTAAAAAAAAACTTCCGAGAACGCAAGTCGGATCGATTGTTCTTCAGCAGCTTAACAGCCTGAGGATGTTTGATTCCGCCAGGCAGGAGAAAACGGCATTTTAATCCCGCCCCCCCCCCCCCAAAGGCGCCAAAGTCGTGCACAACGGCCAGTGGGAGAACTGCAGCGCTGCTGAAGATGAGTATTGTAACATCGTTGCATACTATTATGAGTTTTACCATTCCCACCTGGCGAAATAAAGGTTGTACTGCCTATACTGATTTTATTTCCATTTCTGTCTGTTTAAGAGTATTTGGGCCACGGCCTTATCAGGCTTGGTTTGATTTGCATAAATAGCACGCAAAAGGAAGTTTTTCACTGTATACATGACGATGATAAACTAATACCAATGCCAATGTTGTTTTTGGGCAGCAAGATTTTTTTCATGTATCAACCCTTTTAACTCATAAATCGCTGAAGAATGTTCACCCGACGCCGGTGATCCAGCTTCGCGGCAGAGGGCCTGAAAACATCGGGTTGGCTGAGGAGGCCACATATAGACCCCGACCTCGGGTGGACTATGAGGGGGAGAACTGGATATTTTTAGTGTCTTCCCTCACAGTGAATTCTGCTGTGGGGGGACGTTTCTTGTTGATTTCTATAGTGTACTGTTCTGTGTCTTTTTTGCTTTTTTTTCTTTTTCTTTTTTATTTTGTATGGATTTATTGACATTTAATCTATTCAATTAGTTTAATCAATCTCTGTAAAGCACTTTGGTTCAAAGTGATTTTGTTTAAAAGTGCTATATAAATAAACATTATTATTATTATTATTATAAATCAGCTTGACCACGTCACTCCTATTGTACTCAGTGGAACACAAGCTCAGACAGTGTATTCTTTCCCTGGAATTTACCTTACTAAGCTCCGCAATCTGCAGTCATTCCTTATGAGGCCTCACCATAGTTTTTCCTCATCGCAGTCCTAAATCAAGAGTCTGAAAAATACGTGTTCGGCATGGACTAGAAGGGTCGAGATGGCCTGTTTCCGTGCTGTAATTGTTATATGGTTATATGGTTATATGATGGACTGAGTCCATCTCAGTCCTTATAGTCATCCGGTAGCGCTGTTGATGGCTGCCTCCGCCTGTAGTCTGTTTGTCTTTTTATCTTTTTTATTTTTAGTATGTTTAAAGTATGTTTTTTTTTAGTGTTTTATGTGGGGGAGGGGGTGGGGTAAGGGGGAAACAGTTCTTCAGTCACTTCCAAGTGAGGATGAGACTATTATCCAAGTCGCGCCCTCGCCCCCCTTCTCGCGGCCTACCAACTGGATTGGTGCGTCCTTTCCTGCCGGGACTGGACCAGAACTTCAGCAGCGGCGGTGCAGCGCTGGATACATGCCGGAGCGGGTGATGTCTCACCTGAGATTGCCAGCTGCAGCATGACCTCCCAACTTCTGTAGTCAATGTGCTGTCTGATGAAGGACAATGTGCCAAACGCCTTTATGACCACCCTATCTACCTGTGAATCCACCTTCAAGGAACCATGCACCTGCACTCCTAGATACCTCTGCTCAACAACGCCTCGCAGCAGGTAGGTCCTGCCCATGTTAGAATTCCCAAAATGCAACATCTCACATTTCTCTGTATTAAATTCCATCAACCAGTCCTCAACCTACCTGGCCATTCGATCAAGAACCTGTTGCAATTTTTCACACCCATCTTCACTATCTGCAAAACCACCCACTTTTGTTTTATTTGCAAATTTCAGTAAATGAGTAAAGCTAATTTCCTCTTTTAATCATCCTTATTTTCCGTTTTCTTGTGTTGTCAGTCAGTCGACCCTGAAGAAGGGTTCCGACCCGAAACATCACCTATAGTCGTTCTCCAGAGATGCTGCCTGACCCATTGAGTTACTCCAGGACCATATTTCCTTTTGTGTAAACCAGGGTCTTTATTTCTACAAAATCCTTTGGATTCCTGGCGGATTCATGCCTGGTTGATGTTTCGGGTCCAGACCATGCTTCAGTAGTTTGCCGTTAGGTTGGTCCCTTGTGATCGCTATGGTTTTATTCATGCGGAGATAAACAAGCATTGAAATTATCCTAATAAAGAATGTGGGAATGACTGTGTAAAGAGCTTGGAGGTGGGACAATTTGTAAAATGTGTACAATGAGGGCTTTTTGATGGCATGCAGCCCAATGCAAGGATAGAAACACGAGACGTGTGGTATAAACAATGAGGCCAGTGTGCAATGGTCAGAGTAAAGGAATCTGACATGCATTGTAACTGATCAAAGCTTTGCCAGCACATTTAATCATGAAGGATAAATGACAATTAAACAACTTGCAGATGTAGGATCCAAAAGCATACATATCACACACAATATCTGCCGAAGTCTACGCTGAAACAATATTTTAGTTTGTTTTTAGAGATACAGCAAGGAAACAGGCCCTTCGGCCCACCAAGTTCACGCTGACCAACGATCACCCGTACTATAGTTCTATCCTACACACAACGGACAATTTTATAGAAGCCAATTAACCTACAAACCTGCACGTCTTTGTAACGTGGGAAGAAACCGCAGCACCCGGAGAAAACCCACACATTCACAGGGAGAACGTACAGACACTGAACAGACAGCACCCATAGTCAGAGTCAAAACCAGATCTCTTACGTTGTAAAGCAGCAGCTCTACCGCTGTGCCACTGTACCACTCATTTGGAGCCATCTTTAGTTAGACACAGTGAGTGGTTGATTAATCACAACTTCCTAGTGAGAGCCACACCATCGTAAATACAGAAAATAAGGGTAATTAAAAGTGGAAATTCAAGAGTTCTCCCGAGTTTTCCCCTGATCCAATCTCGGAGAATGTCCATAGCGGGTCCGTAGGAGTTCGTGGATGTCTCGTAGCGGCTCGTAATGCTAACGGTAGGTACTCGGGGCATCCGGTAAACTCGTGACGTATTTTCATCCCTGCAAAAAAATGTCCACGAGTAAAAAAATACTTGTGATGAAAAAAAGGGTTACTTTTTACTCGTACGAGCCACGACGAGACATCCACTACGAGACGAGCAACTCCAATGGACCCGCTACCGACATTCTCCGAGTTCGGATCAGGGGAAAACTCGGGAGAACTCTTGAATTACCTCGTACAGTGGGACAGGGGCTTTAGTGAGATACACAAGGTTTCAATATATCTGCTGAAGTAGAGGGAGTGCAGGAGTACAGGAAGGACTGTATTCAGCCAGTTTCATTCACTCCACTAAACAGCAGAGTGCACCCGATGCAGCAAAGAATATGGGTACATCCTGCCTCTGCTGCTGAAGATTGTGCTCCAGAACTACTGGCAACACAGGAAAGCACAGCCTAGTCTGCACGGCACAATGCAAGAACATCATAGACTCGTCTGCCCTTCCCAGGTGAATGCAATGGCAACAACACAAATTTGTCAATTGGCTTCCCATCCACCATTGTGAAAGTTCACCCCTGTCACCGCTAGTGTATCAAGGCTTCACAGTCAGTGCCGTCCTTAAAAACTACTGCAACCGTGCCTCTTCAGCTGTACCTCCCAAACCCGGCCCACCAACTATCTGCAAGGACAAGGGCAGCAGGAGCCTGGGAATACCCACACTTGCATGTTCCTCTTCAAGACGTGCAACAGCCTGTCTTGGGAACGTAATGCTCTTTGTTTATGGTCCATCGGGCAAAATCCTGGAACCCTTTATAGGCCTCACTGTGGGAGCAACTGTTCCACATGACTTTAACAATTCTAAATGGCAACTTGCTGGAACTCTGAACTTTAAGAAGGGCTATGCATTCCATTCCGGACCTGCTTGCAATCTGCACATCAGGGAATTTAAAATTGACCATAGGACAGTACAGCATATTAACAGGCCCTGCATAAGTTCATGTTGATAAGTGATAGCAGCAGAATTGGGCCATTTGGCAAATCTAGTCTACTCTGTCAGTCAATCATGGCTGACCTATCTCTCCCTCCTAACCCCTTTCCCCTGCCTTCTCTCCATAACCCCTGGCACCCGTACTATGGCACCCATTCAGCCCACAATGTCTGTGCCGAACATGATGCCAAGACCGACACCTAACTGCCTGCCTATAATTCATATCCCCCCATTCTCTACATACCCATCTCCTCATCAATAAATCTCTTAAAATGCCACCATTGTATCTGTATCCACAACTTGTATAGTCTGGAGTTTAGAAGGATGAAAGGATATCTTATGGAAACATATAAGATTATTAAGGGTTTAGAGGCAGGAAACACATTCCCGATTTTGGGGGAGTCCAGAACCGGGGGCCACAGTTTAAGAATAAGGGGTAAGCCATTTAGAGCGGAGATGAATAAACACTTTTTCACATAGAGAGTTGTGAGTCTGTGGAATTCTCTGCCTCAGAGGGCGGTGGAGGCCGGTTCTCTGGATACTTTCAAGAGAGAGCTATTTAGGGCTCTTAAAGATAGCGGAGTCAGGGGATACGGGAAGGCAGGAATGGGGTACTGATTGGGGTTGATCAGCCATGATCACATTGAATGGCGGTGCTGGCTCAAAGGGCCGAATGGCCTACTCCTGCACCTATTGTCTATTAACCCTGCACATCTCCTTTGAATTTGACGTTCTAAGCTTCGAGCTATGTCCTTTAGTATTTGATATTTTCATTCTGCGGTAAAGGTTCTGACTGTATACCCTATCCATGCCTCCCATAAGTTTATATAGTTCTATCAGGTCTCCCTTCGGCCCCATAGCAGAAGCGTCCATGTGGCGGGGCTGGAAACTGGAAGTATCCTGAGCTAAGTCTGCTACCACCATCATTTATTGCGACATGTGATGGCTCCCACTGATTGTCGCCGGAAGCTTGCGTCCTTTTCAGGACGGATGATGACGGCGATGTCGACACTTGAAACAAGATGGACATGAAAGAAGAAGAAGAAGGTCTCCCTTCAACCTCCAGCATTACAGAGAAAGCAGTCCAAGTCTATCCAACATCTGCAGCTAGTAGCCTCAAATCCAGGCTTCATTCTGATAAACTTCCTCTGCACCCTTCCTGTAATGGGATGACCAGAAAGGCATGCAATATCCCAAATGCAGTTTAATCAAGGTCTTATAAATCTGTAACATGGCCTCATGACTTTTATACAATGCCCTTATCTATGAAGGCATGCCTTCTTTACCACTCTATCTACTTGTGTTGCCACTTTCAATGAGTTATGGACTTTAACCCAAAGATCCCTCTCTACATCAATGATGCTAAGGCTCTTGTCAATAACTGTACATTTAAATTATATTAATATGATATTAATTAAAATGAATATTGTGTTGTTTAAGCAACTTCTTGTGATTTGGTTACAACTTTACTCCTCTGTTCTGTCCCACAATTTGGTGTATTTGTGGATTGGTGCAACAGGAGCTCTGAGGTTCCTTAAATTGAAACAAATAGATGCTTTAACACAGCTACATCTTCCCTCTCCAATATTGTACTAGTTTCTTTTATCGGATCCCCATTTTCTTTTACTGATTTAGCTCTTCAACATAGCTGGAATAGAGGGCCCTCACTCTCTACCGCACAATACTGAGGTCCCTGCCAAATAAGAACTTACTGACTGTGGTTCCAGTTTGCTGACTGAAGACATCCTGAACTAAATGGCCATCGATGGGCATTGTCGGCGGCATAGTTACAACACCAGAGACCCGGGTCGATCCTGCCTGCGGGTGCTGTCTCTACGGGGTTTGTCCATTCTCCCCGTGACCTGCATGGGTTTTCCCTGAGATCTTCGATTTCCTCCCACACTCCAAAGATGTACAGGTTTGTAGGTTAATAGTAAGATTAAACGAGAACTTACCAGTTTGAAGTTTGACCGTTATTTTATGAGTAACTTTGAGGGAATACGTGAAGAACCCCACCAGGACGCATGCGTGTCATTCTTCAAAGCAGCGGTGTGAAATCACAGATAACTGTAATGACTAAACATAGTAAGATTAGAGAAGAAGATAACAGTTGAGTATATGATCAAAGGTGGGAGCGGAGGGCACGTAATCCCTCAATGTTACTCCTCATAAAATAACGATCAAACTTCAAACTGGTAAGTTCTCGTTTAATCTTACTATTTTACTTCGGAGTCACGTGAGTGACTACCTGAAGATTTTAAAGCTCTGTGATTCCATGCCGTGGAAACGAGTCCATGCATCACATCTGCCTTGATTATGGGGAGAATAGTGTTAACATCATTAGACATCAATACGATATTGAAAAAACAACGATAAATTTATTAACACCAAATTATAGCCCCTATTTATGGGGTAAAATTATATTACAGAACTTAAAATTGTTTCTGCAAATGTTCCAGGTTCAATTACTGGTTTGTTATAAAATCGTTGGAAAGTTTTCTCCGTTGACCATCCAGCTGTCTTGAGGATTTGGTCCATAGGAACATCCAACTTCATAGCTGCTGATGTAGCTGCAGCCCTGGTGGAGTGAGATTTAAAAATGTTAGTGTCTACTCCAGCCTTTATTAGGACCTGTTTTAACCATCTCGAGATGGTCTGGACTGTCACTTTTTTGTGTGGCTGTTTGTAGCTGATTAAAAGTGACATTTCTTTGCCTCTGATGATCTTAGTATACTCCATATATAATAGCAAGTGTGTTACAATACAGAGTCGATCATCTGTCGGGTAGGCCCTGAATTCTATTTTTAGGCCTGCTGACCCCTGTCTGTTCTGTTTGACTAATTCATTAATGTGAAAAGTTAAATTTCCAGATGAAGTAGTCATGTTGTCCAGCCTTAGTTTCTGTAGCGACTGGACCCTTTGTGCCGTGACCAAGGCCATCAGCATGACTGTTTTCATAGTCAGTTTCTGTAGGGACAGAGCTGTAGCTGGAGACCAGTTTCTTAACATGGTCAGTACAATGCTCACATCCCATATTTGGGAGTACCTGGTTCTTGGGGGATTAACATTAAAAATGCCCCTCATGAGTTTAGTTACCAGGGGGTGTGTCCCAACAGAATGCCGCTCTGTTCCTGGCGCTGTTGATGGCACTATAACTGAGCCCCTCATCGTAATGGAGGCTTGCCAGGAATTCCAGAACAGACGGGATGTTCATAGATCTGTGGGTGATGTTATTGTTGTGACAGTACATTTCCCATTTCTTGATGTACACCAAGTACTGTTTTTTGGTGGACTGTCTGTGGGCCGCTGAAATAATATCCACTGTTCGGTCCGTCAATCCCAGGTATAGTAGAGGTACTTTCAAACTCTACAAATTAATAGGTTTATATAATTATGGCATGGGTGACTTTCCCTTGTTACGGGATGAACCAGTAAATTAGGTCTACGATGGATGGTGATGCATGGTTCTAATACCATGTCAAGTATCACCAGGAACCATGGTTGAGTAGGCCAATCGGGTACTATCAAAATACCAGACGCAGAGTCTTGCTGTATTTTCCTTAATACCCGACTGATGAGGCAGAAAGGAGGGAATGCATAAATAAACAATTTCCCCCAATGCAGCGAAAATGCATCTGGTGCCGCTGCCCCAGGGTCTGCTGATAATGATTGGATTGGAACAATGCCTAATGTTATCTTTCCACCATTTTTGTCCCATTATGGCCTCTGTTGGTAGCTTCATTGGTCTGTCAAAATGACCACCATTAATTTTGAGTGCTCGTATTTGAGCCTTCTGTAAATTTCGATAATGTAAAGTTCCGAATTGTGTGGCTGGAAACGCAGCCACTATTTTGCCAATTATTCTTGCTACCAGTCTGATGGATGGTTTAGTGATGTCAATGATTTTGCTGCAAGCCTCTATTAAGGCTGTAACCTTTTCTTTCGGCAAAGTCACTGACATGTGAACTGAGTTAATGGTGATTTAGATTTAACTTTAAATAACATCTGTGATCACCTTTGATGGGTACTGTATAGTAAGCATCTTTTAAATCGATGCTTGCCATGTAGTAACCTTTGGAAATCAATTGCTTAGTAGTAACAAAGGTTTCCATCTTGAAATGAATATATTGTACGAAAGTATTCAAATTAGTCAAATCTATGATGATGCGGCACCCACCATCTTTCTTGTTTTTGATAAAGATATTGGACACGAATTCCTGTGATTTGTGTTGGGTTTTCTCAATTACTCCTTTTTTATAAAGCCGCTGTAGTTCAGCGTGTGCTTTTAATTTTTCTTTGCCTGTAAGCACGAACATTCGGTTCGGTACATGCTGAACTGGAGGGTTATGGGTTTGTATAAATTCTATGGTATAACCCTGGATACTGCTTAAAATATAAGCGTCGGTAGTTAACTTATTCCATGCATCCAGATAGAAGTGCAATCTCCCACCAACCTCCATGCTCCCTTCAATTCGTAAGGAACCAGACCCACCTACCTCCATGGTTACCAGTGGTAGGTTTATTACTTTTTCGGTATCCTCCGTGGACATTGAGGCGCCGGTGTCTGGGTCTGTAGTTGGGTCGGTGTTGAGGGTTTGCGCATTTTACAGGAAGGCCGGTCTGGGCCATGGCCGAAAAAGGACCGATGTTGTGTGTACCTGGCCTTCGAGCTTTCACCAGTTTGTCTTGTCCGACTGGTGGGTGCGTAGGGGTGCTGTTTCTGGCCGAAGTAATTTTTAGACGTTGCTTTAATGAGCCCCAGGGTTTTAGCCTCTTCGTTAAGTTCTTTTACCTGTTTGGATAAGTCACCTCCAATTAGTAATACTGGTGGTTTGGAGGTTCCAGGTTTGCACAGGCCTGCAAATTTGGGGTCTAAAGCCGGTTGGATGGCACTCTTCCTAATACTATTTAACTCGTATTGGGAGTTGCAAAATAAAGCCAGTGCATCCTGGTGATCTTGTGTCATGTCTTTTTCATTGATTGTGCGGGCGAAAGCTGTAATTCACGCTGTTAGGACTTTCAGAACTTTCTGTAGTTTCAAGTCCCTGGCTCTGATTGATGCGCCGACATGTTTCCAAATACACTGGTTGACACTGGGAACATTCAGTGATTTGCAGTTCCCTGGTGGTAAGTGTCTTGCTGTGGTGTCCAATAATGCCTGTCCTTATAGCTGATTGAATGACATGTAGTCGATACTTGCAGCTATTTTAGGTTCCAGGTTTTGGCCAGTTTGGTCGGGTTGAATGAACTGGGACACCATATCCAATAGGTTTTCTTGCACCCCATGTGCACTAGGAGTATGTTCTGCACCCCTCTTCAGGGTCAGCCCAGAATTGACCCCCTGTACTCCCCTCTGATGAGGGAGAAACACTGTGCAGCCCTACAAGAGGTACTGCTGTAGGACTTACTAGCTGCCCACTGTGACTAGTCTCCATCTCCCGGAGCCTGTCACTTTGGAGTATTTGCTCTAACAGCTGCTCCAACTGACTCCAATGCTCTCGGGCACTGGCCACTCGCGGCTGCTCCTGTTCCTCAAGCCGCTCCAACCGGCCCCAATGCTCACGGGCACTGGCTGCTCGCGGCTGTTCAAAGTCGGACTCATCGGAGTCAACGACTCTGTCAGTTTTTTGCTTCGCTTTACCGCCCGGCCGTGGTGTTGATTTGGCCGGTGCGGGAGCGAAGTCGGGCACAGCTGTTTCCATTACGGGAGATTGGTGTGCTGTTGGCTGCTGCTGGCCGCCCGCAACTCCGCGGTTCACCCCCGCCAGCTTTTTCGCAGCCTTCTTGTTTCTCTTGGATCTGTCCATGCCTCCACCTGTGATAAAGTAAGTGGAAAGAACGCAGAGTCTCCTTACCTGCTGTTCCCGGCTTTTAAATTCTGCCGCTAAGGGGAACGTCCTTCCCCCTGCTGTGACTCGTTGCAATGCGTGTAGCGATATGACACGCATGCGTCCTGGCGGGGTTCTTCACGTAGTCACTCACGTGACTCCGAAGTAAAATTGCTTGGTAGAAATGTAAGTTGTCCCTATTCTGTGTGGGATAGTGTTAGTGTGCCGGGATTGCTGGTCGGCGCGGTCTCGGTGAGCCGAAGGGCTTATTTCTGCGCTGTATCTATATCTCTAGACTAAAACTAAATTCCGAGCAAATTTTGGATCCATAAGTTCCCTTTAATTCGCAATTAGGTTTTCGACCTTTTCAAATGAATTTGCTATGCCACATTCATTTTAGTGCATCCACTTTTAATCCTCTCAGTGATTAGATTCACCCTTGTCTGATTTCTCCTTTAATTCTGCTTGTCAAAACATTAAATTCCAAAGGCACCAGAAACCCTTAAATCAGAGTACACAAAATTGCTGGAGAAACTCAGCGGGTGCAGCAGCATCTATGGAGCGAAGGAAATAGGCGACGTTTCAGGCCGAAACCCTTCTTCAGACTGATGGGGGGTGAGGGGTAGAAGGAAGGAAAAAGGGAGGAGGAGGAGCCCGAGGGCGGGGGGATGGGAGGAGACAGCTCGAGGGTTAAGGAAGGGGAGGAGACAGCAAGGGCTAGCAAAATTGAACAATTTTGTGTACCTTCGATCTTCCAGCATCTGCAGTTCCTTCTTGAACACCCTTAAATCAGGTTCTGCTGCTTTTGGAATTGGTCATGACAGAACTGTAACTAACTCCTAACAGTGTGGTGCTGCTACCTTCAGGCATAACAGGGTATTACAAACAAATTTAATGGCTGGAGATTTAATTTCTGAAACAGCTTCAACGTCTTGGCCCAGTTAGAGTCATAAAGTCATACAGCGTGGAAACAGGCCCTTCGGCCCAACTTGCTCACACCGACCAACATGTCCCATCTACACTGGTCCCACGCATGCGTTTGGCCCATATCCCTCTAAACCTGTCCTATCCATGTACCTGTCTAATTGCTTCTTAAACGTTGCGATAGTCCCTGCCTCAACTACCTCCGTCAGCAACTCGTTCCAACACCCACCATTCTTTGTGTGAAAAAGTTACTCCTCAGATTCTTATAAAATCTTTCCCCCTTCACCTTAAACCAATGCCCTCTGGTTCTCGATTCCCCTACTCTAGGCAAGAGTCGTAACCTACCCAGGTCTACCAGACCTACTCCTCTCATGATTTTATACACCTTTATAAGATCACCCGTCATCCTCCAGTGCTCCAGGGAATAGGGTTTTGAGCTATTTAGGAAACGTTTGTGGTTGCTATTCAACATCTCTGCAACTTCCCACAATCTGGGCTCAAGTGTAGGAAGGTAATGCGATTGAAATCAGGAACCTAATGCAACAATGGTTCAATGGTTCCTTATTGTGTGCAAAGTGCAAACACACAGAAATTCTTTTCATACTGTTCTTTGAATAGAGATTCGACCCAAATCCTTTTGGATATTGGATATTGCTATATTTACATTTGCAACCTTACATCTCCTCACTCATGGAGACATCCATTAGTGGGTCCTCTTTTATCCATATCTCTCTGCCAGTATGTGGTACGTTACAGTCACTAGGTAGCCAGGAGTGGTCCTGTTAGACTTTAGGCTTTAGGCTTGAGAGATACAGCAGGGAAACAGGCCCTTCGTTCCACTGATCACCCTTGCCGCTAGCACTATCATGTACTATAGGGACAGATGACTATGTTACCGAAGCCGATTAATCTATGCGTCTTCGGAATGTGGGAGGAAACTGGAATCCTCGTTGAATACCCATGTGCTCATAGGGAGAACATACAAACTCCGTACAGACAGCACTTGGAGTCAGGACCTTACTGGCACAGTAAGGCAGCAACTCTAGTGCTGCAACACCGTGCCTACCTTGGCCACCCTGAGCCGCCTGTTGTTGAATGGTTGAAAGAGGTACAATGTCGGGGAGGTCCAGATTAACTTCACTTATTTGGAGCAGATGAAGATCACTGAACTGTTCCCCCACTAATCAAGATAATGGCTGATCTTCTACCTCAGTGTCTTTTCCCAGCAGATTCTCCACTTCCTTGACTTACTTAATGTCCAGAAATCAATTTCTGTTGTGTCTACACCTTCACACACTCTGGATAATGACTTCCAAAGATTCACCACCCTCTGAGTAAAGAGATTTCTCCTCCACCCATTCCCTACTTCTGAAATATACTGCTGGTCTGAGATTGTCCAGAGGAACTCCCAACATTTAACCTGTCAGGCCTTGTCAGAATAATGTAAGCTTTGATGCTATTTGCTGCTAGTCTTCTATACTCTGAAGAAGAAAGTCTCAGTTTACTCAATCTATCCTCCAATGACATACTCACCATCCCAAGAAACAGTCCACGGATTCATCCCCTCTCTCCCTCAGTGATAAATACGTGGCTTCCTGGGCAAGAAGAAAAAGAAGGGCAAGATGGTGTAGTCTCACTAAGGCTCCATAAAATGATAATGAAATGTCAATGTGTGTAGGAAGGAACCGCAGATGCTGGTTTACACTAAAGATAGACACAAGTTACTGAAGTAAGTCTTGAGAAAAGGAATAGGTGACGATTCAGGTCGAGACCCTTCTTCAGACTTCTGTATTCTCAAACCCTCCTGTGAATAGGGCATCACTTCACATTGATCTCTTTGTAGCCCGCAACAACTGCATGTAGAACGTCAGTGACGTGTACAAACACACCAAGTCCATATAAAATCAGCCCAGTCTCCCACTTTAGACTTTATACTTTAGAGATAGAGCGCATCAACAGGCCCTTCAGCCCACTGAGTCCGCATCGACCAGCGATCACCCCGTACACTAATACTATCATACACATCAGGGCTAATTAATTTTTTTTACTGAAGCCAATTGATGTACAAACCTGTACGTCTTCGGAGTGTGGGAGGAAACCGGAGCCCCTGGAGAAAACCCACATGGTCACAGGGACAAACTTTGTACAGACAACCCCCATAGTCAGGATTGAACCCGGGTCTCTGGCACCATGCCACCGTGCCACGCTTTAACATATAATGTACACACCATTTAACCAATAATGTACTTTTCTGTTCTGTGCACCAGAATGGAGGACTTCAAGTCAAGTCAAGTCAAGTTTATTTGTCACATACACATACGAGATGTGCAGTGAAATGAAAGTGGCAATGCTCGCGGACTTTTGTGCAAAAGACAAACAACAAAACAACCAAACAAATTATAAACACAATCATAACACACATATTCTTTTCACATTTCTCTATGTTATATTCCATCTTTGCTTAGTGAGTGTATATTTTACTCCTGTATATTTGTGGAGAAAATAAAATCGACTAATTCATTTGATGGATGTGAAAATCAAGCTAAGCATAGTGCCGTGATGCACCATGTGCACGTGTGACTTGTATCTTGCTGATATGGACTATGTTTGATTTCCCTTGCACATTGCCATTGTTTGTCAATGAGAGCACATGATAGAACGTGTTATAAACATTTTATGAAAAGCTCCATTGTAAAATACAGCACTAACAGCCACATGACCTGCCTTATTTTCAAAGCTTCGAACTGTGTCAAAGGCACACGTTTTTTTGCAGATGTTTCGAACTAAGTAGAACTGTGTTTATCTTTCACAGCACACCGTTCAGGAATAAAGCAGATAATGACTTTCAATGAACAGAATTGTTCCCGGATTTTCCTTACTTTATTATGCTCTAAATTTTGATGGAGCTACGAATAATAAAGGCATTGTTAATAACTTACTTAAAAGCACAGTAAATTACTTACAAGCACAATACATGGTTTAAGATCAAGAATTAAAAAAATTCAGTGTCCTACAATGAGACCACTATAAACATGTCTCCACAGCTGGGATTGGTAGCATGTAGTGCTAAACCTTATGTTTGATAAGGCCAAGATGATATCATTTTAATCCAGCAAATACAGTTATACATAAGATTTTGTAAAGTATTGACTCCTGCAGCCACAAACATTTCACCATGTGCTGCCTTGTGTGACTTGGCCAGTGTAGGGTTTCATTTGGTGAATATGTAACCGTAATAATCATTGTTTGTTGGTTCCCGAGCGGCACAGCCAAGAGAAATCTGATGCATATCAGTTTGTGATCACAAAATCTATATTACTAAAAGTAAGATCTTGACCACTTCCTGTTTTTCTGTTTCATGATTTTTTAAAAACGGTGCCATTTACGGCTGTGATTTTTGGCCAGCATACTTAGAGTCCCCCTCCGCTGCACAGGATGAGGATATTTCCCATTGATGAACATAAAAGAGTTATTAATGTTTAAAAAATGTTGACATTCTCTCTGCTGCCCCTGCTGGTGGGAGGGGGTAGGGACTATAAAACCCGGAAGTGTTGTGCCTCAGTCAGTCTCTGCAAGATGGGGGCAGTGAGAGGCTCCCGTCTCTCTGTCTGAGCTGTGAATAACACATGTCTACTAAACTGTGAGTGTGGTTTTACTGACCTTGAGTGCCCTTAATGTGGTTTGTAAATGAAAATGTGGTTGCTTTAAAGTAAAATCACTGCAAATGGTTGAGTGGGGATTTGGGTTGAAGAAAAAGCACTGCAAATGATTGGTTGGGGGTTTTGGGTTGAAGTGAAAGCACTGCAAATGGTTGGTTGGGGGGTTTTGGGTTGAAGAAATAAAATCAATGCAAATGGTTGGTTGGGAGTTTTGCGTTGAATAAGTAAAAGCACTGCAAATGCTTGGTGGCCTAAACTTGACAACTTCCTGTTTGCACTGTATATTGATTTTAGATAAAACGCTACCACTTACGGCTCTGATTTTTGGCCATCTTACTCAGTCCTCCTCCGCACATCAGGTGCAGAGGATTCTTCCCATCAATGAAAATAAAAGTGTTATTAGTGTTTTAAAAATGTGGAGAATATCTCTCCTGTCTATCACGCCATGAAGGCCACACCTTTTCCGATGGGAGGGGGGAGGGATTATAATGCACGGAAGTGTGGGTGTGGCTCGGTCTCTGCATGATGAGGGAGGGAGGGGTCACAAGTCTGTCTGAGCTGTGAATCAACTGAACACACTGAAGATCTACTGACTGTGAGTGTGGTGTTTTGTGTGGTTTTACGGTGATTTCACCCTGATTAAAATGGTATGAAACTGCATTTGAATATGGTGGCCTTGCACCCTGCTTGAAGTGGTATGAAACAGCACTTGAATTTGGTGGCCTTGCACCCTGCTTGAACTGGTATGAAACTGCACTTGAGTTTGGTGGACTTGGATCCTGCTTGAAGTGGTATGAAACTGCTCTTGAATTTGATGGCCTTGCACCCTGCTTGAAATGGAATTTCAAGGAATAGCCATGAGTCAACTGCCAGCCCACCAGCCGTGAGTGAGCTGCCAGCACATCAGGCTTGAGGGACTGAGCTGCCACCCCAAGAATCCATTTGGCCCAGAATGTCCATACTAGCCCTCTGGTGACGTCCCTTCAGCCTACAACACCCATACCAGCTCTCCAGAAAGCCCTCCTCTCCACTGGCCACCAATATTGGAATTGGTGGAGAGGTGGAATATTGCGTTGGGGGATCAGCCCTCCCGTATGAACATGGGACCCAACGGGTCCCACTTAGTCTAGTATATTAATAAATATTTTGTACTAAAAAGGAACTGCAGATGGTGGTTAATACCAAAGGTAGACGCAAAATTCTGGAGTAGTTCAGTGGCTCAGGCAGCACCTCTAAAGAAAATGTATACGTTTCGGGTTGGGACCCTGCTTCAGACTCAAAACATCACCTATCCATGTTTGCCAGAGATGCTGTCTGACCCATTGAATTACTGCAGCATTTTGTGTATCTTTAATACATATCTAGCTGCTTTCAGATTTTAATTCATTTATTTAATTTCATAAATTTAAATTCCCTGTTTGCTTTTGATGAATTCGCACATTTTCAGATGAGTATTGCAGGCCCTGTGCTACCCAGGGGTGGGATAGTGGCGCAGCGGTAGAGTTGCTGTTACAGCGCCAGAGACTCGAGTTTCATCCTGACTACGGGTGCTTGTCTGAATGGAGTTTTGTACCTTCCCCCTGTGACCACGTGGTTTTTCTCCAGGTGCTCCGGTTTCCTCCCACACTCCAAAGACGTACAGCTTTGTAGGTTAATTGGCTTTGGTATGATTGAAAATTGTCCATAGCATGTAGGATAATGCTAGTATACAGGGTGATGACTGGTCAGCGCGGACTCGGTGGGCCAAAGGGCCTATTCTAACGCTGCATCTCTAAAATCTAAAGCAAAGTCTAAAGCCGGTGGATAGGTGACCTGTACCTAAGTACTATAATTAGAGTGGTCCTCACTCTGCTGTTGCTGTACTCTGAGCTACAATCTCCGAGGAGCAGCGTTTTAGTTGTGGGTGCCTTACTTGCCACTACTCCATCCCCCGTCTATGAACTCAGAGCTATCTTGTAGTTAGTAATTGTATTGCGCAGTGCTGGCTGAGACCTGATGGTTAGATGGTAAACACTAATGTTCAGCCATCACTACTGACTTATGTGGAGCCACGGTGAAGCTGAGATTTACTGTGTGGCAGATGTTGGTCCTTCTGCCTATGTGCTCCACACTCTACATGGAGTCAATGCAGCAACAGTGCCAGGTCTAGGGATTTCCCACCATTACCTGAGGGAGTTGCCACTGAGGGCACACACCAGGTTAGACCTGCCTTACAATCCCCAATTGAATAGGACTATTGAATAGAGAAAAGACATGGAAACATGGAGACAGGTTTGGCCCACCGAGTCCACGTGGACCCATTCACACTTTAGTTCTGCGTTATACCATTTTCACATCCACTCCCTACACACCAGGGGCAATTCTCTGAGGTAAATTAAGTTACAAACCGGCATGTCTTTGGGAGATGTGTGGAAACTAGAGCAACCGGAGGAAACCTACATGGTCACAGGGTGAACGTGCAAACTCCACACAGATGGCACTTAAGGTCAGGATCGAACACAGGTATCCTACACTGTCAGGCAGCATCTCTACCAACTGCACCTCTTTTACAAGGCACCACTTAATGTTGTGATACTGTATATACTAATAACTTGGATGTGAGTGTTGTTGGAGGAATGTTAGTGAGTCTGAGACGGATACAAAAGTGTATGTAATGGGCCTGTCCCACTTAGGTGATTTTTCAGCGGACTGCCAGTGACTGTCAAGTTGCCGGCAGTCGCCTGAAAAACCGGCAACTGGAATGGCGACTGTCAGAGTGGAACACACACACACACACACACACACACACACACACACACACACACACACACACACACACACACACACACACACACACACACACACACACACACACACACACACACACACACACACACACACACACACACACACACACATCGCTTCCTTCACCAGCCTGTTATGCAGGCGGGGTACAGGGCAAGCGGGGGGAGCGTTTTCCAAAAAACTTCACACGGTGCAAAGCCAAGGTGATACAGACACACACCGCGGTGAACAGGACAGTTGGTGCTATAGTTAAGATGGCTAAAGCACAGTGTACGGTAAGTCCTTTCAAAAGAGGGGAGAAGGAGGGAGAAGGAGTGAAGACAACTTTTAAGAAGCCAGAGATACACGGCCGTGAAGCTCAGCGGACATTTAACATTACCGGTCGGTTATCCTTGGTTCTGAAAACTACTGCTTACCTTTTTTTTCCCAATGAGCCAATGAAATTCACCGGTTAGCACCGGCTCCAATCTACGAGAACCTCCGAGAACCTTCGACCTCCTGTGCGACCCACCTACGGCACGAGAATTCTCGCTACTCTCCCTAGCGGCTTCATTCTGGTCGCCGCTAATTTTTCAACATGTTGAAAAATTTGCGGCGACCATAATGTGGCCGTGATTAGTTCCCAGAATGCGGGAACTCCTCGCGACCATGAAGGCGACTCCCCGGCAACCACCCGCGAACATGTGGCGACTGCATAGTCTCCCGCAGTCGCCTAAAAATTCGCCTAAGTGGGACAGGCCCATTAGGAATTACTCCGACTATGAAATTATGTGGATAAACCAACAATTTATTTAAAATAAATCCTGTCCTAAGAATATACAATCTTCATTGAAAGCAGTAATCATTTTGAAATTAAAAGGGCAACTTTGCAAACAGACAGGCTATCTATTCACATGACCATGGCTCATTCTTGTATGAACCAAATGAATGTAAAGCAATGGGGTCATACATGCTTATAATGGGACAATTAGTTGGCCTACATCAAACCAGATATCTTCAGCTTAAGTTATTCCACACCATGTGATGAGATGAAGGAAGCTTCTAGACCAACCATGCCCATAGGCACATTTCAGAGGTCTTTCAATAATTAGCGTGTTTGTGTACTCAAGAAAATCAGCTCACAGACATTAATGTGGGGGAAGGAACTGCAGATGCTGGTTTACACTGAAAATGAACACAAAATCTTTTTTTTCCAGAGATGCTGCCTGACCAGCTGAGTTACTCCAGCATTTTGTGTCTCAAACACTAAAGTTGGGGCTCTTGGTTCTCGGTCCTCAGAAGCTTTTAGACTATCCATAAGAATTACTGTGGTAAAGATGTTTGAATAATCAGAGATGTTCGTACAGCTACAATATAGATCCTGGTTCAATCCTGACCTTGGGTGCTGTCTGTGCACAGTTTACACATTCTCCCTGTGACCACGTGGGTTTTCTCCGGGTGCTCCGGTTTCCTCCTACATCCCAATATCAAGTGGGTTTGCAGGTTTATTGGCCCTCTGTAAATTGCCCCTGGACTATACGGAGTGGATGAGAAAGTGGGATGGCATAGAACTAGTGTGAACATGTGATTGATGGCCAACGTGGACTCAGTGGGGCGAAGAGCCTCTTTCCATGCTGTATCACTAAACTAAACTAAACTAAACTAATGTAGCAAACGTGATTGATGTAAATGGGCAAAAAGGCCATTGTAGTGCGGTCGGCCTGGGCCCATTTCTGTGATATGTGATTAATTTACTCTTGTTGATACAAGCTTTTTAACTCCAGATCAATGCCGCGGTGAGATTGCAACTCATGTCCCTACTCAGAATGCATTCAAATTACTGTACCTGAGATACAAGGCAGAAAATATCCACTGAGTCCGTTCATTGCCAACTGATCATTCCCTATAGAAATGCTTTATTTTAAGTTTAACTTAGTTAAGAGAACTAGCATGGAAGCAAACCTTTCAGCGCACTGAGTCCATAGCCCCTCGATCAGCTATTCACACTAGTTTTAGTTTCACAGATACAGCGTGGAAACAGGCCTTTTGGCCCACTAAGTCCACTCCAACCAACAATCACCCATACACTAGTTCGATCCTACACACGAGAGACAATTTACAGGAGCCAATTAACCTACAAACCTGCACATCTTTGAAATATGGAAGGAATCTGGAGCACTCGGAGAAAACCCACGTGGGCACAAGGGGAACGTACCAATTCTGTAGAGACAGCGGCCGTAGTCAGGATCGAACCCGGCTCCCTGGCACTGTAAGGCAGCGACTTTACCGCTGTGCCGCTGTACCACCCAGTTCTACGTTATCATCCTTACCCGCTCTCTACACACCACGGGCAATTTACAGAGTCCAATTAAGCTACAAACCCGCAAGTCTTTGGGATGTGGGAGGAAACCGGAACACCCGAAGGAAATCTGAGCGGTCCGGGGAGAACGTACAAATTTCCCACAACCCAGCTATACTGCTGCCCTTATATCAGTTTGCAGTTTAGTTTATTGTCACGTGTACTGAGGTACAGGGAAAAGCTTTTGAAGCATGCCTACCAGCCAGGGGGAAATCTGTACATGATTTGAATACACAAGTACATGATATAAACATGATATATTTGAAAATCAATTTTTTAGATGTCTTCCATAAAAATTACAGGTTTTAACTGTAAATAAAGCTTCATCAAACTTTGATGTGAAACGTGTTCTAAAACTAGAAAGCAAATTGGTGTGAGGCAAATGAAACTTTACTCGTAATTTAATTAACTTTATTTAAGCTTTAACTTTATTTAAGCTTTAAACTCAGAAATGTCTGGCAAACATGGCTGACTCCGCAGGCCTTTCCCACCCAAAATACCTCGCACATGCGCACACTCCGGAAAAGTCCTGCACATGCGCACACTCTAGAAGAGCCCCGCACATGCGCACATGCGCCCACTTCATTCCCCCCTCCTATTTATGTTGAGACGGTCAGGAGGTTTAATATACGTCTTGATGACCGTCGCAGCACTGGAGCTTCAGGAGATAAAGGTGTTTCAATAGCTGGGGGTAGATATATTGCTTACTCATCAACTTCACTCATATTGTTATTTAGATTTACAATTTTAGAATTTCTTATAGAAGTTTCCCTAGGGGATGCTGGATGTGTTGGAGGAAGTTCTCGATTAGTGTTATCAAGAACTGACGGAACTGATGAAGAAGACGGACATGGTGCAAGGTCACGAAGTGAGACAGTTGACTGACGTCCATCCTGATACTTGATAGTTGCATAAGAAGGGTTGACATCAGTCAGTTCAACTTCATCAACAAAAGGTTCATTCTTATTTAATCTGACATAACGACGAAGCAAGACAGTCCCAGGGCTCGTCAACCATGATGGCAGAGAAGTACCACTAGAAGAACGCCGTTTGAAGTTAAAGAACCGCTCGTGTGGAGTAGAATTGGTAGCAGTTGACAGTAGAGATCTGATGGAGTGTAATGCATCTGGTAGAACACATTCCCAATGCTGATCTGGTATGTCATTTAACTTTAAAGCCAGTTTCACTGCTTTCCAAATGATTCCGTTATACCTCTCAACCTGACCATTTCCAATAGGATGATTTGGTGTTGTTTTACTTGTTGCAATTCCTCTATTAGAAAGGTAGTCTTTTTAATCTTTTGACATGAATGAGGTGCCCCTATCAGAATGTATGTAACTTGGAAATCCACAGAACGAAAACAGTTGATCTAAACATTTGATAACCATAGCAGCTGACATATTTGGACAAGGAAAGGCAAATGGAAACCTCGAATATTCGTCAACTAGGGTAAGTATATAAACATTTCGAGAGGAGGATGGTAAAGGCCCTTTGAAGTTAATACTCAAATGTTCCATAGGTTGAGTAGCTTTGATCAATCTTCTTTCTTCAGGACGGAAGAACCTTGGTTTTAATTCAGCATAGATTCTACATTAAGCACACATAATCTTCACATCTTTTGTAGCGAAAGGTTTTGGAACAAACATAGTGTAACAAATGAGTGACTCCAGGATGACACAGCCCATTGTGAAGATCAGCGAGTGCAGAAGAATGAACAGAAGCACAAAATGCTCGAGTTAATGTATCTGGAGCAACATTATCCTTACCAGGGCGGTACTCAATTGAATAACTATATGCAGATAATTCAATCCTCCATTCATGAATTTTACTGTTTTTAATCCGTTCGTTTCCGATTATCCAGCATAAAAGCTACTGAACGCTGATCTGATATCAAAGTGAAGTGCTGGCGAGCAAGGAAATGACTCAATTTCCTCACTGCTTCAATAACTACTGTAGCTACCTTTTCGACGGATGGGTAGTGCAATTCACTACCTTGGAGAGTACGAGACATGAAAGCCACTGGTCGTCCTCCTTGATTTAATGTTGCTGATACTGCTAAATCACAGGCATCACATTCAACAACAAAGGGGAGATCCTCATCGATGGCATGTAAGGTCGCAGATTCCAATTGTTTCTTTAAAGAAGTAAAGGCACCAATTGCTGTAGAGTCTAGGGGGAAGGATATTGCTCTAATCAAAGGTTGAATTTTATCAGAAAAATTTGGCATCCATTTAGCATAATATACAGACATCCCAAGAACCCTTCATAGAGAGTTTAATGTAGCTGGAACAGGTATCTCTTGGAGTGGGCGGAGTCGTTCTGGATCAGGCTTGATTATATCATTTCCAACCCAATAACCAAGAATATTAATTGATGACACTGACGTTATTGACTTTGTCTCATTTAATTTTAGATTTTTAGAATGTACAACATCTAAAAACCGTTGTACATTTTCATCATGTTCAGCTTGGTTTTTTCCTGCAATAGTTATATTATCAAGATAAGGGAAAGTATCTTTAAGGTTTTCCTGTTCAACAAGTTTGTCCATCTCTCTCTGAAAAACAGCCACACCATTAGTTACACCAAAATGAACTCTGCAGTGGTGATATAATTTCCCATTTGCTTCAAACGCTGTGTATTTCTTCTCTGATTCCTTCAAAGGAATTTGGTAGTAAGCACTTTTTAAGTCAAAGAGAGAATATCTTATACTTAACTAATGTATTGATAATCTCTTCTATTCGAGGTAATGGATATGCATCAAGCTCCGTGAACTGGTTTATAGTTTGAGAGAATCAATGCAGAGTCCCTTTCTATGTCTCTCCAAGGGGTCCTTAACCACGACAACTTGTGCCCTCCAAGGGGAAGAGCTGGGTTCTATAATACCTTCTTGTAAAATATTTGTTACTTCTGTGTTGATAAAGTTCCTATCATCTTTACTAAAATGTCTTGATTTTGTAGCAATTGGCTTGCACATAGAGGATAAATTAATGAATAATGAAGGACATTCAACAGATGCAGCAGAAAAACCACACAATACTGGTGGCTTTGACAATACAAGATCAGGCATAGTTCCTTCATACATTATTTGAAGTGATCTGTGCAGTTTCTGAAAATCCTGACCTAGGATTATATCGCTACACAAATTTTTCAAAATACCAAGACATACAGATTTATAGCTAGTTTTGTTCGGAATAAAGTCTCCAATCCAAGATCCTATAATTTGAGTATTGAGAGTTGTCAGTGCCATCGAGATTTCTCTATTTGAAGGAATTATAGTTAGATTTAGTCGGGACACAACTTGTTCACTTATAAAACTTTCTGAACTGCCAGAATCAAGTAGTACATTAAGTGTATGGCCATTGATGGATACCGTTGTAGCTACATGAGACAAGCTCTGAGGAAATGCAGCTGTAATTGCACATAAAGAAGGCATATACATGGCAGTAGTCACAATTTTAGTAGTTGCTTTGGACCTGCATACTCTAGAATAATGTCCCTTCTTTTTTATTTTTATTTTGTTTATTTTATTAGAAGTTAATACAATACAAAACAATACAGTGGTACCTAATTTTAGGTGCCAACTATGTCATAACGTAATACATTCTATGTACAACCTCTAGTTTTATATTTTTTGAAAAGAAAGTAAGAAAGACAAGAAAAAAAATAGAGAGAAGAAAGAGAAGAAAAATAGATAGTAGAAAATAGAAAAAGAAATGTGTATATAAGAAAAGAAAAAGTAGAAAGTAGAAATAGGAGAGAAAGACCCTTAAAAAATAAATTTTCAGATCTTTATTCAGAGATGTAAATCAATCCACGACCTGACCTGAAATCAGTAATCTTTACGGTGCCGCTGCATCACATGATTCCAAAAAGTCGATGAAAGGGGACCAACTCCTTAAGAATTGGTCATATTTATCCATTAGACAGAGTCTCATTTCTTCAAGGTGTCCTAATGTCCCTTCTTGCCACAACTATTACAAGTTGCCTCTCGACCAGGGCATATCTCTCTTTTATGAATATTACCCCCGCAAAAGTAACAGTTCCTTTTCGAATAATTATATGCTGCAGCAAGGGCACCTTTATCAGTAGAAATTGTTTCCGTTTGCTCCATATTAGTACTTGGGTGAAATTCTTTTGTAGTAGTTGCAGCAGAATACACATTAGATGAGCCATAAGCATCTGAATTTTTCTGAGCCAAGTATAATGAGTAAGCTTGATTGTAAGCTGACTGTAAATCCAAGGTTTTGTGTTCTAATAGTCTCTGTCGTATTAAAGGCGATGCCAAACCATTGATAAAAGAGTCTCAAATAACTTCCTGTCGATATTGATCAGCCGTAACTGCTTTGAAGGCACAGTCTTTACTAAGTCTTTGAAGTTCTTGTAAAAATTCATCAATTGACTCAGCAGGTTTTTGTTTCCGAGTAGCAAGGAGGTGTCGGGCGAATATCACGTTGGGTGTCTTAACGAAGAGTCTGCTTAGTACATCAATAGCAGAATCATGTTGTACATTCCTCTATGTAATCATATATATCAGAAGAGATGGAGCTTATTAATGTCTTGAGTCTGTCTGGTGCATCATTGCCACACTCATCAAAGAAGTTATTTAGTATACGAAGCCAGTGCTTCAAATTCTTTGCAGCAGCAGGTGAGTTGGGATCCAGCTTTGTGGTTTCAATAGTTTCTCCATCCCAACGTCGGATGTTCTAAAAATAAGTTGCTTAAATTGTTGTGAGGCAAATGAAACTTTACACTACTCGTAATTTAATTAACTTTATTTAAGCTTTAAGCAACTTATTTCTTTAATACTTAAACTCAGAAACGTCTGGCAAACATGGCTGATTCCGCAGCCCTTTCCTGCCCGAAAATACCTCGCACATAATAATAATAATAATAATAATATCTTTTATTGTCATTGCACATCAGTGCAACGAGATTTAGTATGCAATTTCCAACTGATGTCAAAAAATAAATTAATTAATTAACTGTGCGACGTGACCATCTGAGGGAGACTTCTCAGGGGAGTGGGGGGCACTCAGCAGGGCCGGTTCAGAGCCGCTATAGCTCTGGGAATGAAGCTGTTTCCGAGTCTGGAGGTTCGGGCGTAGAAGGCCTTGTAATGTCTGCCGGAGGGAAGTAGTTCGAACAGTCCGTTACAAGGGTGTGAGGAGTCTTTATGGATGCTGACGGCCTTCCTGAGGCACCGTGTGTGGTAGATGCCCTCCAATGCTGGTAGCTGTGTCCCAATAATCCTCTGCGCTCTGTGGACGACGCGCTGAAGAGCTCTCCTCTCCGCCTCCATGCAGCTGAGATACCACACAGAGATGCCATACGTTAGTATGCTCTCTGTGGTGCAGCGGTAGAAGGTTGTCAGCAGCTGTTGGGGCAGACCAGTCTTTTTTAATGTCCTCAGGAAGAACAGTCGTTGCTGTGCCTTCTTGACCAGCGCAGTTGGTGGACCATGTGAGGTCCTCTGAAATGTGAGTGCCCAGAAACTTAAAGCTGGCCACTTAAATACGCACACTCCGGAAAAGTCCCGCACATGCGCACACTCTAGAAGAGCACCGCACATGCGCACACTTCACAAATGTTGATGGTTAACCTTGCCATTTTCCACAAAACTCTGCTTGATCCAGATGAACAGGTTCATGTGAAAGTACCCGGAATTTTCTGAAATTTAAAAATATTCGCATGCCTTTATTAAAGACACATCCACAGCAATAAATGATACTTAAGCTAAAAATTATGCATCTGTTTATCTAAAGGGCCTGTCCCACTTGGCTGTCTTTCGTGCGCCATTTATGCGACCTGCTAGTGTGTGGGTAGCATGTGGGTAGTGCGTGGATACATGGGACGGGCGCATGGAGTGGTGTGGAGGAGTGTGGAGTGGCGTGGAGGAGTGTGGACTTCGTCCTGCACGAAATCTTCATGCGCCATCGGCCTGTCGCGTAACTGACGGCCAAAGTGGGACAGGCCCAAGACCCTGGCGCGACTCAACGTCTCACCTCCATGATTCACTCCAGAGATGCTGCCTGTCCTGCTGGGTTACTCCAGCATTTTGTGTCTCTCTTTAGTTTCACTGCATCAGGTTGGCAAGCTGCACCCTCTGCTGTCCATAATCTGTATTTCTTTCCAATCGCAGAGGTATCTCAAAGCCCAAGCACAGACCAAAAACCCAAACAACTGCAGAGGACGCAGTCCGGAAATAAAAGCAGAAAATTCTGATAATATTCAGCAATCAGGTAGTATCTATGGAGAGAGGAACAAAGTAATGTTTCAGGTGGATGACCTTTTGGCAGAATTGAGAACGTTTATAAATGAAACAAATATCATGTTGAAAAGAATGGGACGGGATGGGAGAGGGGGAACAGAGAAAGCAACATCAGTCTTGCATGTGGCATCTAGAAAAGTTAGCCTTTTGTTCTTTCACTCAAGATGCGTCATGATATAATTCCTCTGCTGTTAGTACCCAGGGCTATTAGTTTAGTTTGGTATAGAAACACAGCGCAGAAACAGACCCTTCAGCCCACCAAGTCCGTATCGACCAGTGATCCCAGCACACTAACACTGTAGGAGCCATTTATGTTTAGGCTAGCTACTGTTGGCGTATAATATTATTTTGTCTTGCAGTATTGTTTTGGACACATGGGGGCAGTCATTAGATGCACAGAGTGGTGTATATATATGGGCATGGGGACAGGAAGTGATAGACACTGGAAGAGTCGGAAATTTGCCATTACATTTAAGTGACAACAATATGCTCTCCCTCCTTGGATATTGCTCTTGAAAATGTAAGCAATCGCTGTTACCATTGTTTTTCTTTCCACTCCTCCCTCAAATGCCGTGATGAAAAGTTCATACTGCAAAGGATCACCATCATAAACAGGAGCACCAGGGGCGTCGCACGATTGGCAGCCCCGCCAACAGTCTGTCTGTTTATTGTCTTTTTAAAAATTTTTAGTTGTGTTAAAAGCTTGTGTAAATGGTCTCCTGTTTGTTTTATGTGGGGAAGGGGGTCGGGGGAAACTTTTTCTTCAGTTTCTTACCTTGCCGGAGATGCGATTTTTGTCTGGATCGCATCTCCGGTCGCTTTGCAGCCTACCATCGATGGAACTGGAGGCCTCCTCGGACTGACTTGAGCCCCACTGCGGGCCGTGGAATTAACATCAGGGCTGATCCCTTGCCTGGGATCGCTCCAACCGCGGCCTGCGGTCTTACCATCAAGAGCTCGCAGTCTCGGGAGAGGCTAGTCGGGAAGCTCCAACGACGCAGAGGCTCAACCAGCCCCGACCCGGGATCCGATCGCCGGCGGGGGGGAGCTGACACCCCCCTGATGCAGGAGCTGATCGCCCTGATGAGGAGGGCGCAAGCTTTGCTGGCTACGGGGGTCAAGATTGTCCCATCAACGGAGGGCTCGAGGCCCCCGACTGTGGGAGAGCAAAGAAGGGAAGAGATTTGAACATTTTTTTGCCTTCCATCACAGTGAGGAATGTGCAGGAGTCACTGTGGTGGATGTTGATGTTAAAATGTATTTTGTGTGTTCTGTTGCTTTTTATTTGTATGACTGACTTGGCAAATGAAATTTGTCATATGTTGCCAAACATACTTGGCTAATAAAGTATTATTGTGATTGTGATTTTGATTGTGGTATAGCAGAAGAGAGATTTTGTGGAGCGAGAAGAGCAGTAATGTCATTTTGCCTCTGAATTAGGTTCCAGATATCACCTTGGTTTCCATCATTCAGTACCGGGGGGATAGTGCGAACATGCCCCTGCACACCCTTTTTCATGCGAGTCTGTACATTTTGCCTTTAAAGAGAGTATTGAGTTAGATGGGTCAGATCATGGGCTCTAACAGATGGTCCATGTGTTGTTTGTTTTGGTTTACAACTTGTTGCTGGGAGGAAGATTCAATTCCCATCAACACATTCTGTCTTTGTTGCACTTGATCACGCAAGTATTCTTTTGCATGTGCATTTAATTTAGCTGATGTTTCCCTTTGAGCAGTTCCTTTTCTCATATAAGAGTTCATCCCATCAGATATTCTGGATGATCCCTTGGTCTCGAGTACAATGGTTTTTGCATTGGTTGCTGCCAGCTCAGTCTCTAGTTCCAGCTGTTCTTTCTCTCTTATCAATTGATCTTCTTGTGCCTCAAACGCATGCTTTTTGTTCAAGGCGGCAACCCGTATCAAGATAGAAACATAGAAACATAGAAACATAGATAGCAGCCCTTTCTGCCTGAGCTTTAGTGCGTGCTGAGGCTGTTGAAGATGCACAGGATGACAAACTAGATTTGTGGGTTATTTTTAGTTTTGAGACATTTGAAACACTGTCATCAAGTCCAATTTCTTCAGAGTTTACAACACTCTGTTGTATGGCACTTTCAGCTGCAGAGTGTGCAGTTTGCTGTCCAACATCAGATAACCACACCTTTACATCTTGTATAAAACCATTAAAAGCTTCCATTCTTTGTTGAAACCACTGATTTTGCCTTTCATGCTCCTTTTCAGGCAGTGGTGCCTTCACCAATGAAATGACTGGAGGTACCACCATTTCCTCCTTCGAGGCCATTGCAATGCTATGGAACATCTCACCTATATGGAGGAAATGAATGTTGCTTACAATATGAAGACCATCCTTCTAAGCTTACAAGCTCAGAGACAAGTGGAGGAATAGGGCATGTCAGCTACAGGTAGAGCGGGGACATTGTGCTAGATTTTCTGACCTGGTAGACTTCATGGAGAGACAAGTGAGGATACTTTCAGATCCACGTTTTGGAAACATCCAAGATGCTAGGCCAAATGCAACTGTCAAAGGCTCTACTCTTGCTAAAACAACAAGGGAAAGGTCAGGACCAAGAGGAAGCAGTTTTGCAACAACTGTAATACCTGTAGAAACAGCAGTGCAAGAAAATCTGACAACAGGTGGAAAGAGAAGAAATGTATCAACCACCGACTCTCAAGGTTCTTGTTTGTTCTGTAATAAAAGAGTTCACATGTTGGGGCGGTGTCCACAGATCAGGAAAAGGAGGCACAGAGAAAGGATAGACTTCTTAAAGGTGAAGGGAGCTTTGGATATTTGAAGTTAGGACACATGAGCAAAGACTGTAATGAATGAATGAATAAGCTTATTGGCCAAGTATTCACAAACAAGGAACTTGGCTTGGTGCTCCGCCCGCAAGTGACAACGTGACATACAGTGCCAGTTAGGATTGACACATAAAACATTAAACATTAATGTTAAAGTCGTATGTAAGAGTCGTTTGATTTGTAATGTGTGCAACCAAAATCATCCTGAAATACTTCACGTTGAACAAAAGAATAAAGAGAAGAAGTCAGAGCATACAGAGCTGAATGAGAAGCCAATTGTGAGTAATGCTGTTCCCTCACCTCATATGTGTGGGCGTATTGGGGCTGGTGATGAAACCTGCATCTTCTCCATTGGACCAGTACAGGTTAAGGGCCACAAGGGGGCCACAGTGTGCAATCATATGCATTTTTGGATCATGGAAGTTCATCTACCTTTTGCACAGAAAGCTTGATGAGAAGCAAAGATCCTATAGCAGAGCAAGATGGGTTACTCTCACGCAAAAGTGAGGTACGTTCATGGGCGGATTCATGGGTGATTATAGGACTCATTTTAGCAACCTGCATCCGCCATCTTGTTCCGCCATCTTGCTCCGCTTTCTTGCTCCCGCCTTCTTGCTTCCGGCCAAAGATTGGATCCGCAGCGAGGAGAAGGAGTGCGGGGCCCGGGGCAGCGGGGAGAGAGAGTGCGGGGCAGCGGGGAGAAGGAGTGCGGGGCTCGGGGCAGCGGGGAGAGAGAGAATGCGGGGCAGCGGGGAGAGGGAGTGCGGGGCCCGGGGCAGGGCGGGGAGAAGGAGTGTGTGGTCCGGGGCAGCGAGGAGAAGTAGTGCGGTGCCCGGGGCAGCGAGGAGAAGGAGTGCGGGGCCCGGGGCAGCGGGGAGAAGGAGTGCGGGGCCCGGGGCAGCGGGGAGAAGGAGTGCGGGGTCCGGGGCAGCGAGGAGAAGGAGTGTGTGGGGCCCGGGGCAGCGAGGAGAAGGAGTGTGTGGCCTGGGGCAGTGGGGAGAGAGAGGGCGGGGCCCGGGGCAGCGGGGAGAAGAGAGTGCGGGGCCCGGGGCAGCGAGGAGAAGGAGTGCGGGGCAGCGGGGGAAGGAGTGTGTGGTCCGGGGCAGCGGGGAGAAGGAGTGTGTGGCCCGGGGCAGTGAGGAGAGAGAGTGTGAGGCCCGGGGCAGGGAGGAGAAGGAGTGCGGGGCCCGGGGCAGCGAGGAGAAGGAGTGCGGGGCCCGGGGCAGCGAGGAGAAGGAGAGGGGCATAAGAGGGGGGACATTGTAGTGAGGGAGCAGGCGAGAGAGTGCCGGGGGGATAAGGCCTAGTGTGTGTGAAGTTGCAGGGAGGTTTACAATGTTTCTTATTTACAATGTTTCTTATTTAATGTCCCTTGTCTAGTCTGAAATAAAGTTCATTATTGGATTAGAAGACATATAATTGTGTGTGTTATATACATTTATATAATTTTCATGTATGTGTGTTTATAAACATTTTATTCTTTAACAAGAATCAACAGAATTATGAACTAACAGAATTATGAATCTAACCCTATAATCAAGCACAAAAAGTCCCCCCCTGTCAATCACCCTGCGAGTCGGGTCGGTTCCGGTTACTACAAAATCAACTCAAACACTGCTTGTGAGCCATTTAAAAAGAAATGATTTAAAAAACATTAAAAAAGACAATTACCAGAATCAAATTCTATTCTTGACAAGAAGTTTGAACTGACAGATTTATGAATCTAATCCACACAAACTGTTGCCCCGCAACATTGATTACAGTGCGAGTCGGGTCGGGTTAGGTAGGCTCAGGTTGCTAAAATGGGCGTGGAAAAATGCCCATGATCCCCTCCATAGCGTACTACACGTCAGTCCATTGCATTTAGCAGGAGTAGCCTATCTTGCTCTGCTATAGGATCTTTGAGGAGAAGTTTGATGAGAAGGCTGAACATTGCAGGACAAAAGACCAATATTCCCTTGCGTACCATGAACCAAGTGAAGCCTGCGATCAGTCATCATATCTCAGGTTTGGAAATATCTAATCTGGACAAAGACGATTTTATCCAACTATCTGATGTGTTCACACATAAGACCATGCCTGTTTCTCTGCTAAACATTCCCAGACAGGAAGACCTGATACAATGGTCTTACTTAAAGGATATAAAGATTGCTGAAATAGACTCTGGCATTGACCTACTCATCGGGACAAATGCTTCAAAGGTATTGGAACCTTGGGAGCTGCTCAACAGCCAAGGGGATGGACCATACGCTGTGAGGACCTTACTGGGGTGGGACATCTATGTTCCTCTGAGAAGAGATAATAAAAGCAGGGATGAAAATGGCTGCCTAGCTGCTGCTGTCAATCGAATTTCCATTGTAAACCTAGAGGAGCCACTGGTCAAGAAATACATCACGACTCCAGTGAAAGAACTAGCGAGACAACAGAGGAAATGTCCAGAGAAGAGCTAAACTTCTTGGATATTATAAGCAGTTCAAATGACAAGAGACCTGCCTTCCCTCTGCCAAATGGGAGGATTTATGCTATCAAAGTAGCAAGTATCTGTATTGGTTACCAATCCACAAGAAAACAAAACCAAGGAGACCAGGGAGTTGGACTTGGACAAAGACAATCTGCCAATGGAAAGAGCACTGGGGTAGCACTGATGTGTTGAAACAGATGTGTTCAAGTTCAGAATTGCTGCACAGGACCGACCATACACAAGACGGGGCATCTTGTCCGTGGTCGGCTCTATATACGACCCTTGAGGATTGTAATGGATGTTCTGTTCTTAACCAACAAGTTCTGGATGATGAAGTATTGCTAACTTTAATTTGTGAAGTTGGAGCAATTTTAAATGATCAACCCATTACCGAGAGTTCTGATGATTCAATGGACTTGGAAACACTCAACACCAAACCATCTTCTTCTGTTGAAAACCAAGCCAATACTACCACCTGGACTCTTTGTAAAGGAAGACTTGTACATTAAACGCAGATGGAGACAGGTGCAATAGATGGCAGATCTCTTTTGGAAATGGTGGACACAAGAATACTTGCCTCTAATCCAAGAACCATAACGATGGTCAAGGGTAAGGAGAAGCTTTGCTCCAGGTCACATTGTTGTGGCTGATGATTCCACTGCACCACGAGGCACCTGGCTGATGGGCAGAATATTGGAGACCATAGCAGATGCACAAGATCTTGTGCGCACAGTTCGACTTCAGACTAAGAGCAACATCTTGGAAAAAACGATAACAAAGATATGTCTGCTCCAAGAAGCTGAGACCTAGGTGCAGCAAAGTCTGCTGGCCCTAAAGATAAGAATAAGAAGAAGACAGAGACTAAGATTGAAGAATCACTAAAGAAGATTAAATGCCAATACATAGTACAAACTTTTTTTTTAAATGTGTAAAGTTTTTATAGCTCCTTTAATGTTTAGTGGTGATTGTTTTGTTCCATACGTAAGACAATTAGGGGCCGGTGTGTATGTCTAGGCTACCTACTGTTGGCAGATTATATTATTTTGTCTAGATATATCTTGCAGTATTATTTTGGACACTTGGGTGTGGTCATTAGATGCACAGAGTGGTGTATATATATATGGGCATAGGGAACAGGAAGTGATAGACACTGGAAGAGTCGGAAATTTGCCATTGCAAATACTATCCTACGCACATTAGGGACAATTTACAATTTTTCCGAATCCAATTAACCTACAAACCTGTACGTCTTTGAAGTGTGGGAGAAAACCAGAGCTCCCGGAAAAAACCCACGCAGGTCACGGTGACCACATGCAAACGCCGTACAGACAGCACCCGTAGTCAGGATTGAACCCGAGTCTCTTGCACTGTAAGGCAGCAACTCTACCACTGTGCCAGCGTGCCGCCACCTGGCTTTCTTTGATATCACCCCCCATTCTGACAATGGATCCTGAATGTATCTCTTTCCACAGAGCGTACTTGTGGGAAGAGAAACCACTGCTGGAGACTCACTGGTTGTGACTGGACAGGTAAGAATGGAATCTGGTTAATGTATCGTAAGCAGCTGGCGAAGAGGCTTTGGAAGCACTGTGGACAACTGTGTTCAAAGGAGGATCAAGAAGACAAGGCAGGAGAGATCACCACCATCACAATCATGAGAGATACTGAGTGAAAATCTAAACTTTAAATCTTTAGTGGCAGAGTCAACCATCTTGATACTATAGAAAGACACAAAATGCTGGAGTCACTCAGCGGGTCAGGCAGCATCCCAGGAGAACATAGATAGGTGACGTTTCAGGTCGGGATCCTTCTTTCGACTGAAGGTCACAACAGGTACATGGAAAGGAAAGATTTAAAGGGATATGGGCCAATTGTTGCCATATAGGGCTACATCAGATGGGGTATATTGGTTGGCACGGATAAGCCTGTATCCACTCTTCATGACTCTATGACTATGACAAATAAGGTAGGTACTTGCCCAGTTGTTCTTTGACACTACCCTGCCCTCCATCACCAGATGCAGTGACCTCAGCTACACTACCTCCAACAACCACATCCACCGATCTACTACCCCAAATGCCCTGAATACCGATGTCCAAATCCTTCGCTTTCCAAACACTAATTCTCCTGGACCACAGATTGCACACCACAAACTACTGATCAAAGCCCCATGCACAGCCACTGCTCACTAACATCTGACAGGACCAATCCTTCACCCCCATCTATTGATACTAGCCCAATAGTTAATCCTCCTATTCCCAATACCAGCTTTTTTTTTCTTGGTTCTTGGTTTCTTGGTCCTCCAAAATATTCCAAATGGAATTTAAACTGGAGGTGGTGAAGGGAGGGATTAAGCCAGAAAGGGTTATTGGGAAGAAAGAGCTACTTTAAATTTAGTTGCATCTCGTTGGGTAACTATAGTTGGGTGGAGATTATTCCATGCTTTAATTGTGCGTGGGAAGAAGCTTCCGATTCCATAACCTCTCACCCACCACCAGACACCCCGTGACTGCCAATCCAATGTTGATCACACCTCCCCACCTCCAACCTCACTCACTAACTGCCAATACTACCTCCCACCTGCCTATTTCCTTCGCTCCATAGATGCTGCTGCACCCGCTGTGTTTCTCCAGCTTTTTTGTGTACCTACCTCCCACAATCTCTGGTTGCCAATCTTCACCCTGTCAACTCGACCCCAACCCCTCTTTCAATCCCTGAAACCCACAAACTCTACCCCCACCCTCTGGACCCTCTCTCTCTTTGAGCTCGTCTCGACTTGGATTTCTTCATTGCCTTGAATGAAAGTGATAATTGCTCGTTTCTAAGCTTCCCCCCAGTCTAGTTTCAGCATAAACACTGAATCAAGCACTTGAATCAATGAAACTTTATTTTACCAAAAGCGCGTCACAGTTCCTACACTGTATCTATCCCCACTGCGGGTTCGATCCTGTGTCTATCTGTTCAAGCCCTCTAGGCCTCGCGCAGACGCAGTGACTCTAGAACGGTACGCAGTCTCGAGCTTTCCTCTAGAAGATCGTCCTTGAGCCACGTGATCACGGCCTTTTATATGCCCGTGAACCTGAGGGCCGAACCACACTGGGGTTGTCCCTCAATTACCCAATTACAAATATCGATTAACCCCATTCATAACAGACATCTCCCTAACCCAATGATACAACAGTTCCATACATTGTATTAAACAGAAAGCTTACAAAGGAAGCTAACAACGTGTTGAAACGTGTGCCCTGGAAATCCAACAACTTCTCCAAGGCTCAATAGTTCGACCAATTATCAACTAACAGGATGACCGTCTTGCAACATTATGTATACTGTTTTACAATGTTTTGCAGCGGCCCTATAGAAATAATGCATTTAAGGTCAGTTTGCAAAATCATTATAAAAGTTATCAATTTAAGGGAAACATAGAGAACGCCTGAACCATTTGCCATTCTGCCCATCAGTCTGAACCTAGACTAGCTGACGCCAATCAAAGCCTGTAAAGTTCAGCTGACAAGGGTTAAACAATTCTAACATATGCAGGGATCCTCCATTTTGTGATGTCTTTAATTTAGCCAATACAGGGTATTAACAAAAGGACTTAAGGGCCTGTCCCACGAGCATGCGACTTCATGCGGCAAGGGCCTGTCCCACGAGCATGCGACTCCATGCGGCAAGCGCAACCTAACGTGGTCGCTTGAGCCGTACGGCCTCGCGGGGCCACTTTGATCACCGGAGCCGTATGGAGTTTTGTGGAGCTGGTCCCGACATGGCTCCGAAAAACTGACCGTGCTCAAAAATTCCGCGCGACAACGGCCTGCCGGCCCGCAACCGCCTCAACGCCGTACGCACCATCTCGACACCGTACATCACGCGCGAACTTCCCGCGGACTTCGGTCGAACTTCATGTCACTCACTCGACCTCCGCGCGGCCCCCGCTTCTGGTTTGGTCGCGCTTGCCGCATGCAGTCGCATGCTCGTGGGACAGGCTCTTTAGGTTGCGCTTGCCGCATGCAGGTTGCATGCTCGTGGGACAGGCCCTTAAAGAACATAGAACAGTACAGCACAGGAACAGGCCTGTCGGCCCGTACTGTCTGTGCCGAACATGATGTCAAGCCCAACACTTTATCTGTCTGCACATAATCCATATCCCTCCATTTCCTGCATAACCATGTCCAAAACCCTCTTAACTGCCGCTAGAGTATCTGCCTTCACCACCTCGCCAGCAGCACATGTCAGGAATTCACTACCTTCTGTGTGAAAAAAAAACTGCCTTGCACATCTCCTTTATACTTTCCTCCTCTCACCTCAAAGCTCACCTTATGGTTTGGAGGGATATAGGCCAAATGCAGGCAGGTGGAATTGGCATGGATAGGGTATTGTGGTCAGCATGGGCAAATTCAGGCTGAAGTGTCTGTTCCCTGCTGTGTGAGACTTTGATTATGCTCTGTAGTCTTTGACATTTCCACCCTGAGATAAAGGTTCTAACTGTCTACCCTTTCTGTTCCTCTCATAATTGTATGTACTTCTATCAGGTCTCCCCTTAACCTCTCGCATTCCAGAGAAAAAAATCAAAGTCGGTACAACTCATTGCAGCTAATACATCCTAGACCAGGCGTCATTCTGGTAAACCTCCTCTGTGCCATTTCCAAAGCCTCCATATCCTTCCTGTATTGGGGCAACCTGAACTGCACGCTCTGACTTGAGTATGTAAGGATATCATGGGCTCCTGAAAATCCCAGTATTGGTGGGAATAGTTCCTGACCGCCACAGAGAATCTACCAAACATACCCTCGCAATGACTGACCAACTATCAGGCAATTATATCTGGCCAGATTTTCCTGTTCCTAAACTTTTGGTTCTAATGCCATCGAAGCAATAGGTTCAGGAAACAATGGAACCATTGGGATCAATAATTTACAAAACCCATTGAACTTGTTGAACTTTATGCTCCTTCACATTCTGTAAAATGTTCTGTATTTCCTTTCTCCCTACATCTGGAGCCTGTTAAAATGTCTCTTGTTATTATCCACGGGCGGGTGTGTTCACAAACAGCATTACCATTGTGAATTACAACTGTGCCAAACTTAAGTTAACAAATCTCTTATAAAACTCTTTTGTCACATATCGTGAATCATTGCGGAATAAATATTTAATCAGATAAGGCATGAATAATAAACCTGATCTGCTGCATACAAAATAAGATTGATATTTGAAATAACTGGAGGTTTGAAAAGTACACAGTTCCTTTTAGTAACGTACTTTAAACTTTGCTCCACTCATCTTAAAGCTCTCCTTAAGTTATAGAGGGGTATGGGTCAGGGGTGGGCAGGTGGGATTAGCACAGATAGGACATTGTGAGTTTTAAGATGAGGAGCAAAGTTTAAGTGTACATACTTTCCTTTCTTTTCACTGTCTGGCCCATATCACATCACCACTGGGCCAGGCTAGGTTTATTCAGCTGACAGCAGTCTGCTTACAGAAAAACATATGACATGGAAGCAGCCCAGAAACTCAGCAGATCCCTGCACCCATCACTATATCCTTAATATGCCAGAACATTGCTCATCTACCACAAACTTAAATTATCATTCTATTAAATTAGCATCTTTAGTCTATTTTATTTTATTAAATTAGCAACATCGAACTGTTTTCTTGCACTAAGGACTTTGGGCTGCAGTTTTGCAATAATATTGGAATTTATTGAACTTTATTTTGTTTAATGTGTTAGCTATAAGTACTGTGCTTACAGAGAGCTGGAGGAATTCAGTGGGTCAGGCAACATCTCAGGAGAACGTGGATAGGTGACTTTTCAAGTCGGGACCATTCTTGAATCTGATTCAGTCTGTATGAAGATGGGTCCCGACCTGAAACGTCACCTTTCCATGTTCTCCTGAGATGCTGCCTGCCCTGTTGAGGTGCTCCAGCACTCTTTTGTAAGCCAGCATCTACATATCTTTGATTCTACTGTGTTTACAGACATGTTATGCTGCTGCAAGAATTTCATTGTTCGGTTTTGAGTACAAATTACAATTAAACACTCTTGATTCTTGATGTGAAGTTGCTAATGGCTTCACCCTTATGGGCCTGTCCGACGTACGTGATTTTTTCGGCAACTTGCTGGCACCTGTCATGGTCGCAGCAGGTCGGCAAAAATTTTCAACATGATCAAAATTCAGGCGACCTGAACAAGATACGACACTTTGGGCGACTACTCACGACCATACAGGCTTCACCCCGTAACATGTCACCAGCGTGTCGCCTGTATGGTCGTCAGTAGTCTCCTCAGTCGCCCAAAGAGTCGTAGCGTCTTTCTGGTCACCGCTGAATTTTCAACATGTTGAAAACTTTCGGCGGCCTGCAATAACCTGTGGCGAGTGCTGGCAGTCACCGAAAAAGTTGCGTAAGTGGGACAGGCCCATTATGGTCTGTTACCTTCAACAATGTTATAAGCCCCACTCCCTGTGTACCATTTCTCTTATCCATAAACGTCAGCTACATCTCCTCATGCATCCCATAATCTACACCAGAATCCATTCTTTCAACCCTTCCGATCAAAAGATAGACACAAAAAGCTGGAGTAACTCAATGGGTCAGGCAGCATCTCCGGAGAAAAGGAATAGGTGACATTTTGGGTCAAGACCATTCTTCAGACCCAAAGTCACCTATTCCTTTTCTCCAGAGATGCTGCCTGACCCACTGATTTACAAGTAGAATGGATGAGGAAGACTCAGTGGATGTGGTGTATCTGGACTTTCAAAAAGCCTTTGACAAGGTCTCACACAAGAGATTTGTGTGCAAAAATTAGAGGACATGGTTTTGGGGGTAGGGTATTGACATGGATAGAGAACTGGTTGGCAGACAGGAAGCAAAGAGTAGGAATTAACGGGTCCTTTTCAGAACCGCAGGCAATGACTAGTGGGGTGCCGCAATGCTCGGTGCTGGGACCCCAGTTATTTACAATATATGTCAACGATTTAGACGAGGGAATTAAATGTGACATCTCCAAGCTTGCACATGACACAAAGTTGGGTGGCAGTGTGAGCTACGATGAGGATGCTATGCGGCTGCAGGGCGACTTGGATAGGTTGGGTGAGTGCGCAGATCCATGGCAGATGCAGTATAATGTGAATAAATGTGAGGTTATCCACTTTGGTGGCACGAATAAGAAAGTAGATTATTATCTGAATGGTGTCAGCTTAGGAAAAGGGGAGATGCAACAAGATGCAACAAGGGGGTTGGCACGTCCCCTCCATGTTTTGAGAGGTGGGGGACAATTGTTGAGTACTGACCATACAATAACGAAAGCCTTACACCATTATAAAGATCCAAAGATTTTATTAACTACATAGCAAGCATAAGTCAAGTCAAGTCAAGTCAAGTTTATTTGTCACATACACATACGAGATGTGCAGTGAAATGAAAGTGGCAATGCTCGCAGACTTTTGTGCAAAAGACAAACAACAAAACAACCAAACAAATTATAAACACAATCATAACACACATATTCTTTTACATAATAAATAATGGAAGGAAAAACGTTCTGTAGAGTTAGTCCCTGGTGAGATAGGCGTTTACAGTCCGAATTGCCTCTGGGAAGAAACTCCTTCTCAACCTCTCCGTTCTCACCGCATGGCAACGGAGGCGTTTGCCTGACCGTAGCAGCTGGAACAGTCCGTTGCAGGGGTGGAAGGGGTCTCCCATGATTTTATTTGCTCTGGAGTTGCACCTCCTGTTGTATAATTCCTGCAGGGGGGTGAGTGAAGTTCCCATAGTCTCTGCAGAGCCTCTTGTCCTTGGAGCAATTCCCAAACCATGATGGTAATGTTTCGGACAAGATGCTTTCCACCGCCGCTGCGTAGAAGGGGGCATCCTCGGAGACACTCTGAATTTCCTTTGCCTGAGGCCTGAGGTGGGTAAAGGCGCTGCCTTGCCTTACGAGTGCCGAGGCGTGTGATGCCCATGTCATATCCTCGGAGATGTGGACTCTCAGGTATTTAAAACAGTTCACCCTATCCACAGGATCCCCATTTATCCTCAATGGAGTGTACGTCCTCGGATGATGTGCCCTCCTAAAGTCCATGATCAGCTCCTTCGTTTTTTTGATGTTCAAGAGGAGGCTGTTGTCCTGGCACCAGAGTGCTAGATCAGCCACCTCCTCCCGGTAGGCCTTCTCATCATTGGCTGAGATCAGACCCACCACCACAGTGTCATCAGCAAACTTAATTATTGAATTGGAGCTGAACCTAGCCACACAGTCATGTGTGTACAGGGAGTACAATAGGGGGCTGAGGACGCAACCCTGGGGCGATCCTGTGCTCAGGGTGAGGGACTCCGATGTATTCCCTCCCATCTTGATTACCTGGGGCCTTGCGGTGAGAAAGTCCAGGACCCAGGCACACAGGGAGGTGTTGAGCCCCAATTCCAGCAGCTTCTCGGCCAGTCTGGTGGGGACTATGTCAGTCATAACTATACACTTGCACGTTCTACTTACACTAAAGGAATCCAGCAAGCTGTGATAACTGAAAAGCTAGTGGGCGTAACTACAGAAGCATGACTCATGACTCATGAAATGAGCGACACTAATCTACATCCTCCTTCTTAAAGAATCAACAGCAATACATGTATAACAATCGGACAAAATGGAAGAAAGTTAAACATAGTCCGGATACTTGACAACCGGCCTGCAAACATGACCAGCACGTGTACGATAGAGACCATCTCCATTTTGTTTTCTCCAGGGAGAGAGCAGGTGGTTTCACAGGCGAGGGAGACTGGACCAACGTCCCTGGAGACGAAGCAGGAAACTGTGGTGGTGAAGGGGAGCTGTTGCAGGCATGGGTTGTTGCGTTGTCAAAAGCATGCAAGTGCCACTAGACACAGACGGAAGTGAACTTGTACGATCTGGATAATACGGAGGAGGAACTGGCCCGTTCACAGGCAGGATGTGTTGCCTGTTACGTCTGTAGGTGCCGCCATCGGCACTAGCGATATATGAATATAGCTCCGAAGCAATTCCAGAAATTACTCCAATACGGATGTGGCCTTTGTCAGCCAGTCTGTAAGCGGATCACCTGCCCTTTGGTCAGCCGTGGGAGCAGCCTACTTGTCTTGTCAAACCATTGTTTTTGAATGTCACGCTTCTGTTGCAACCTGGATTGAACCTCCTCAGGTGGAAAAATGCCTGACCTGCTGCAGGCACTGCGGCACGGGCCTGCCTTGACAACAACCGTTGAGCGGGTCAACCCAAGATGGGGTCACGGGAGATGTTGTGTAAGTTGAGCAGACCCAGGAAAATGTCCGGTAAGAACGTTCTATAAGCTGTCTAGCACTTTTGACAGCCCGTTCAACCAGCCCGTTAGACTGGGGATATTCAGGGCTGCTGGTGACATGGTGGAAATTCCAGTGTTTAGCGAACTCCTTGAATTGTTGGCAGGTGAATTGACTGCCATTGTCAGTTAGCAGTCTGCCCGGAGAACCGTGGACTGAAAAGTGGCGAGATAACTTCGAAATCTCTCCGCTGGAAGTGGGGCTGTTGAGAAAATCAATGTCGAACCATCCTGAATAAGAATCCACGAGCACCAGATACTGTTTGCCATGCCAATCGAATATGTCATCTGCAACTATAGACCACGGGAGCGCAGGTACAGGATGTGAAAGAAGTGGTTGCTTTTGTTGGTGAGGTGTTAAAGTGTTGCACACTGCGCAGGATGCCACATTTTCAGTGATGTATTTGGCCATGCCAGGCCAGTAAAACATGCTCCTTGCCCGTGAAACAGTGGCTTCAGTGACTGGGTGCCCTGCATGGACAGTGTCAAAATACCGATGGTGCAGCGAAGCAGGAACTTGTGTCCTTTTAAAACAATGCCATCTTGCAGCACTACCTCATCTCAGACAGCAAAGAAAGGCCAGACTGGCAACGAAACGTTATAGTGTCTGTCTGGCCAACTGCGCTTAATGACGGAGATTAGCGACCGTAAGGTACTGTCAGCAGCAGTGTGGGCAACCAGGTCCTCCATACAGGACGAAGGGATAAAAGACACAGTCATCACAATATAGTCATCATCCGGTGAGGGCGGATCCTCGCATGTCTTCCAGGGTACACGGGAGAGAGTGTCGGCCAGGTGCATATCCTTACCGCCTTTGTGGATCAGAACGATATCAAATTTTTGAAGTTGTAGTAACATCCGCTGTAGGTGCGCTGGAGATGTGTGGATAGGTTTTTTGAAAATGCTGATCTGTGGTTGGTGGTCAGTTTCAATTGTGACAGTGTGGCCAAAGATGAAGTCATTAAATTTCTTGCAACCGCTAGCATGGTGCGCAAGGCATAAGCAATAGGCTTATTGCCATTGCCATCATTCTGAAGGCATGCAGCGCCCAGCCCATATTGTGAAGCGTCACAAGTAAGTGTAATCGGTAGTTTAGGGTCAAAGTAAGCCAGAGTAGGAGCATCAGACATCCGCCGTTTAAGAGTGTCAAATGCTGTCTGTTGTTGCTCGTGCCAAGTCCAAGCAGAGTCTTTGTGTGTAAGCTGGCGCTATGGGGCTGATATTTCGCAGAAGTCCGGGATGAATTTGCCCAAATAGTTGGCCATGCCAAGGAATCTCTGCAAACTGAGCACCTCTGTGGGTGCTGGAAGATCATTGATAGCACTAGTTTTTGCTGGATCAGTTTTTAGGCCATCCTTGGTGAATATATGGCCTAGGTGTTTTACCTCATTCACTCGGAATTTGCATTTTTGAGGATTTAGCTTGAGATGGTTGGCCTCGGCATGCTTCAATACTTTTGTGAGATTGGCGTTCTGATCTCCGAGTGGAGTTGTGTGTTCGTATCCCACTTCTGACACCATGTTGAGTGCTGACCATACAATAACGGAAGCATTACACCATTATAAAGATCCAAAGATTTTATTAACTACATAGCAAGCATGACTATACACCTGCACGTTCTACTTACACTAAAGGAATCCAGCGAGCAGTGATAACTGAAAAGCTAGTGGGCATAACTACAGAAGCATAACTCATGAAATGAGCGACACTAATCTACAACAATCGCCCCCCCACCACCCTTGTTTTGTAATCCAGATTTTGATATTCGGTGAAATAAAATCTATTAAAAATTCCGCTTTCCACGAGACAGTGAGGGTGTCACTGTTAAGCACTCATTAAATGTCTCTATTAACATCATATTAACACGATGTGTCACCAATTGTGTTTTGACCGTCAAGTATTACTGAAGGTATTCACGGAGAAATTTCTTAAAGCTGTCTGATGCAGGTACAATTTCCATTTGAACTAATTGGATGTTGGTGGATGGTGGATGGGAAATTTGTGAATGGGAAAGATTTAAATGAGTATCTGATTTAAACGGGTCAGGTCATTAAAGGTTCCGGTCGAACGGGTTTCCTGGCTGGCTTGCAGATACGTCCCTCATTCAGGTCATTCACATTATTTAGTATGTTTTTCCCATCTCTCTCTATCTCTCCCCTCCAAGGCTGGTTCTTCTGTTTGCTTTATTTGTTTCAGTTTTATTTGTTTAAGTGTTATTTATCACATTGTAGCTTTTGAAAGATTTGCGGGGCCTTTTATCGCCCGGCGCGGCTTAAAATCAAACTGCTGCATCAAACTGAGATCAGGATCAGATCCGGGCCTCTGGCACTGTGAGGCAGCAGCTCTACCCACTGCGCCACTGTGCCTCCCTTATGTTTATAGATAATTGTACAAACTTTTAGTTATTTAAATTTTAAAATAAATATTTTTACAATGTTCACATTTTAAGAAGACCTAAAATTTCTTCTAAAATGTTTCCAATCATCATTTACTAAAACCAATGGTTTATCAAAACAAGTAAAATATTTGTTTTACTTGTTATAAACTAACAAATATTACTTTGACATTTTAATACATTGTTATTTAATAGTGATTGGTGATATTTTTCTAAGTTTTCTTATTTACCATAGAAAAATATTTCAGATTATTGCATAGCATAATCAAAACAAATTTTTTTTTGTTTTTGTTTTTTTGTTTTGTTTATTTTATTAGAAGTTAATACAGCACAAAACAGTACAGTGGAACCTAATTTTAGGTGCCAACTATGTAATACTGTAATCCATTCCATGTACAACCTCTAGTTTTATGTTATGAGAAGGAAGTAAGAAAAAGAAAACAATAGAAAGAGGAAAAAGTGGAAAAATAGATGGTAGAGAGTAGAAAAACATGAAGTGTGTATATAAAAAAGAAAAAAGAAAAGAGAGAAAGTGGAAAGTAGAAATAGAAGAGAAGGCCCCTTAAAAGAGAATTTTTCAAATCTGTATTCGGAGATGTAGATCTATCCGCGTCATGAACTGAAATCAGCAATCTTTACGGAACCGCTGCATCACATGATTCCAAAAAGTCGATGAAAGGAGACCAACTCCTCAAGAATTGGTCATATTCCCTATTGGTCGGAGTCGTTTTTCTTCAATCAGCTTTGCTAAATGTCCATCATATTCCTAATCCACATTTTAACAGTTGGTATGGTTGTACTTTTCCAAAATTTAACTATCAATTTCTTTCCAATTATTAACCCATAATTAAAAAAAACATTTTGATCTTTCTTTAAATTGGTATCTTCTCCTATTATTCCAAATATAAGCCCATTCCTTTTTTGGGTTCTATTCTTGACTTGAAAAGCTTTGTAAATATATCAAATATATCACTCCAAAATTTATTCAACTTTGTACATCCTACAAATGAATGTGTTATATTAGCGCTTTGAAAACAAACATTTATCGCATGCTGGTAGAGACCTTTGGATAAAATTTATTCAAACCTCGTTTTTGAATAATATAGTCATTTGTAATAATTTTGAATTGTAATTAAATTATGTCTTGCATTACAAGAACAGTTATGTGTATTCATCAAATACTTTTCCCATCTATCCTTCGAGATCTTTATCATTAGCTCATGTTCCACACACTTCCCTTAATGCTTCTGTTGAGGGTGATTGTCTATTTAATATATTATTATAAAAGAACTGCAGATATTAATTTTTTGTGAATCAGCCTTAATATTCTTGCTTCTTCTAAAGGGTGAAAAATATAGTTTGAAATCTATAGGTGTATATTTCTTCATAAAGTCACATACCTGTATATATTTAAAATATTGATTATCCTTCAATTTAAATTTTAATTTTAATTGTTGAAATGATAACAGTTTGCCCCACTTCATACATCTCCCTACTTTTCCTAACCTTCCAGTCTATCCCATTGTTGTGATGTGTTGTCGATGAGAACAGCAGTTTGAATGCGGGGCTTGTTCAATAGTGGGGATAGTACTGATAAATTATTTAATACCACGGATGCTTTTATGTGTCTCAAAATTATTATTATATATGGTGAATAATTGGGTTCTTCTTATATATTATACTATTCTATTTTATCTGTGAGAGCAGGATCGTTCCTATATCGTGCAGATAGCACTCCTCTTTCTCCATGATCTTATCCACTCCAACTGCTGAGTTCAAACTATCCAGCCAGTACATTATGTTCTGCATATGCACTGCCCAGTAGTAATATATTAAGTTAGGTAATGATAAACCCCAACTTCTTTAGATTTGCACAAATGCTTTCGTTGAATTCTATGTGTTCTATAGTCCCATATAAAATTAGTGATAGTGGAATCTAGTTTTTTGAAAAAATATTTTGGAATATATATTGGGATCGCTTGAAACAAATATATTAATTGTGGTAAGAAAGTCATTTTTATAGCGTTAATTCTACCTATCAATGAGAGTGGAAGCGTTTTCCAAAATGTAATCGTATCATTCAGTTTATTTAATAGTGGTATAAAATTGGCACTAAATAATGATTTGTGTCCTCGTAATTTGAATACCCAGATACTTGAATTTTTCTGTTGCAATTTTGAAGGGGAATTTTAGTAAGTGTCTCGAATCCTGTGGTTTTAAAGACATAATTTCGCTTTTATCCCAATTTATTCTATAACCTGAAAAAGAGCTGAATTCCTCAATTAGTGTTAATAAGGTGAGTATACTCGTTTGTGTATTAGTAATATATAAAAGGATATCATCAGCATATAATGAAATTTTATTCTTTGAGTCCTTGGTGTTATATCCGTGAATATTCGGGTGATTTCTAATCCTTTCTTAGGAGGATAATTGGTCCTCTGCAAACTGGCCCAGGGATGTAGGGAGTGTGTGCAAAAGTAAGGATACTGAGTCTGGACGATCAGCCATGATCATATTGAATGCCGTTGCTGGTTCAAAGGGCCAAATTACATACTCCTGCACTTATTTTCTGTTTTTTTGTTTCTATGTTTACCATAGGTTTTTGTGTCCATCATTGGTTTAAACCAGCATCTACAGTTCCCTTCCTACCAATTCTTCTAATCCAACATTTCTAATACATTATTTTAGAACCTGGCTCTTGGATCAAACTCCTAGTCACCTTTCCAATCATTTCTTCTTTGTTGATTTGGCATCCAATTTGTTTTGATTATGCTATGCAGTAATCTGAAATATTTTTCTATGGTAAATAAGAAAACATAGAAAAATATCACCAATCACTATTAAATAACAATATATTAAAATGTCAAAGTAATATTTGTTAGTTTATAACAAGTAAAACAAATATTTTACTTGTTTTGATAAACCATTGGTTTTAGTAAATGATGATTGGAGACATTTTAGAAGGTCTTTTTAAAATGTGAACATTGTAAAAATATTTATTTTAAAATTTAAATAACTAAAAGTTTGTACAATTATTTATAAACATAAGGGAGGCACAGTGGCGCAGCGGGTAGAGCTGCTGCCTCACAGTGCCAGAGGCCCGGATCTGATCCTGATCTCAGTTGATCTCTGTGTGGAGTTTGCACGTTCTCCCTGTGACCACGTGTTTCCTCCGGGTTCTCCGGGTGCTCCGGGTGCTCCGGTTTCCTCCCACACCCAAGGATGTGAGGGTTTGGAGGATAATTGGTCCTCTGTAAACTGGCCCAGGGATGTAGGGAGTGTGTGCAAAAGTAAGATAACATAGAACTAGTGTAAACAGTGATCGATGGTCGGCGAGGACTCGGTGGGCCAAAGGGCCTGCTTCCATGCTATATATCTAAACTCTAAAATGCACAGTATATTTTAATTAATTTAAAACAAAATGTACAGAAAAATAAATAAAAGTATCTTAATAAATAAATAAATAATAGTATCTTAATGTACCTTTGTAATTACTTTCACCAACCTCTGTAAATATATGACATTGATGCACAAATTGCAGTTGGTGTATAACTTTGGGCATCAGATCATAGCTCCAATGTGTAGGAAGGAACTGCAGATGCTGTTTTAAACTGAAGATAGACACCATTCACACTCCCGTCTTCACTCCGAGAATTTCCTCCCAAAACTGCTTCTGCTCTTTCTTCCCTTATGGTGTGTTTCCCAAACCAGTTCCCTTAACTTTATCCTGCCCCCACCTCTCTTCCAGCTTTCTTCCACCTCAGTCTGAAGAAGGGTCTCGACCCGAAACGTCACCCATTCTTTCTCTCCAGAGATGCTGCCTGTTGAGTTTCTCCAGCATTTTGTGTCTATCTTCAGATAATAGCTCCAGGTGCTCTGCTTAGCAACTTACAGAATGACCCTGAATGTTCTTAGAGTCATAGAGATACACGGCTCAGAAACAAACCTCGTCGGTATCATCCATTAAGCCCCATTTACACTAATCTTTCACTAATCCATTTTATTTCTCCCTCATTCTTATTAACAAGTTCCTGAGTTACTACCCTAATACACACTAGGAGTAACTCACCAACCTGCACGTCTTTGGGGTGTGGAAGGAAACTGAAACACCCAGAGGGAAGTCATGCAGTCACAGGGAGAACATGCAAACTCCACACTGACAGCACCATTGGTCGGGATTGAACCTGGGTCACTGGAACTGCTCCACAAGTTGTGCCACTCTGCTGTTAAAGGATAAAGAGTTAAATAAATACAGGTCCGACACCAATTTTCCGGCACCCTTGGTTCCAGAGTCTTGCCGGATTATCCGTTTTGCTGGACCAACAGAGGTCACATAATAACAATGCAATGCAACTCAGACCCACTGATTATACCCCTCCCGTGTCAGGGGTTTATCAAAACAAGTAAAATATTTGTTTTACTTGTTATAAACTAACAAATATTACTTTGACATTTTAATACATTGTTATTTAATAGTGATTGGTGATATTTTTCTATGTTTTCTTATTTACCACAGAAAAATATTTCAGATTACTGCATAGCAGTATCCCATAAAACAGATATTAAATGTATGTTAATTTTACAGCAAAACTTGCATTTCTTGCACGGGCGCTGTTAACGCACTGTCGTCGGAGGTCCCTGTGAGAGTTGAGCGGTACTGGAACGGTCGGTCCGCCCAGGCCTCTGAGGGGCCGTGATACCGGCCCACGAAGCCGACCTCAGAAGTCGGCTATGGGAACGGATCCACTGGCATCGGCCGGGCCAGAGTTCCAGAGCCCCGGCCACACGGTCCCGATGAGGTCGAGATCGGCCACCTCACCCGGCCTAGGTGCCACATTTTTTGAGGGGGGGACTTCCAGAGTGGAGGGGGGGATTTCAAGTGGGTAACTTTTTCCAGATTAAAGGAGGTGCTGACCGCCAGTTGCCAGAAAATCATTGGTGGACCAGTCCGTATAAGAGGTGTTTCAGGTCATTGCAACATTGGTGCAATGCTGTTTGTAACGCACCAGTGCAGGTGTGGAGCGCGTGGTTCAATGCACACGCAGAGGTCCAGAATGCAGACATGTACACTGCGACTGGTAGACAGCTCTCCATGGAACCACCCCTCAGGGTGAAGAAAGAAAAGTTTAATTGGGTGTTTATGAGAAGGTCTGGAAAGTTGGAAGTGGTGCTGAATTTAATATTACTTTGATCCACGTCCATGACAGATGTGGCAACCACAGGTTCCCGTCCAGTGCACAATGCCAAACGTCTTACAACTGTTGCCAAACCAATAATGAGATACAAGAGATCGCAGATGCTGGAACCTTGAAAAAAACTTCTGGAGGAACTTGGCGGATGCCCACGTCTCTCCTCATCATCTGTGGGGAGAGACGCGGGCACCTGGTGTTTAGGATTGGGACCTTTCTACAGACTGATGGAGCAGCGATGAGTTGACTGGTGGTAAGACATAAGGAGAAGGCCAGAGATGCCAAGTGAGATCAAGTAAGGTGGGTTAATTTGCAGATGAGTCAGGGAGGGGAGAGGGATGGAGACAGTATTTATGATTGCAGATGATAAGTGGAGATGACAAAGTGGGCAATGCGGTGGTGCAGCGGTAGAGTTGCTGCCTTACAGCGCCAGAGACCCGGGTTCGATCCTGACTACAGGTGCCGTCTGAACGGAGCTTGTACTTTCTCCCCTCTGGGGAGAAACCCCTGGGTTCTCACTGGGTGCTCCAGTTCCCTCCCACACTCTAAAGACGTACAGCTTTGTAGGTTGACAAAAATGCTGGAGAAACTCAGCGGGTGCGGCAGCATTTATTGAGCGAAGGAAATAGGCAACGTTTTCGCGCCGAAACCATTCTGAAGAAGGATTTCAGCTCGAAACGTTGCCTATTTCCTTCGCTCCGTGGATGCTGCCTCACCCGCTGAGTTTCTCCAGCATTTTGCCGCCTTCGATTTTCCAGCATCTGCAGTTCCTTCTTAAACAGCTTTGTAGGTTAATTGGCTTTGTTAAAAATTGTAAATTGGCCATCGTGTGTAGGACAGTGCCACTGTACGGGGATCGCCGGTCAGTGCAGTCTCAGTGGGCTGAATGGTGGGTTTCCACACTGCATCTCGAAACTGAATAGGTGCAAATGGTGAAATCTAATTAAAAAAAGTAAAGCGGGAAGTGAAACGGGAGGGATGATGGGGAATGGAGGGTGGGAAGAAAAATGGGGGTTCAGGATTAGGAATGGTGTGCGATGAGCAGAAGGAGAAACTAAGTGGGAAAAAATGAGTCTCAGGACAGGGAAGTGTAAAGAAAGCTGTGCGTAAAGTGGGGTGGGGGGTGGGTGGAGGGACTGTGCAGTTAAGAAGAGGGACGGATAATCTGAAACTGGAGAATTCAATGTTCATGCCATTGGGTTGCAGTCTATCCAAGTGGAATATGAAGTGCTGTTCTTCCAGTTTGCGTGTGATCTCGTTCTGGCAATAGAGGAGCCCTGTGACCTTGTGGGTTTCCTCCTTGTGCTCCAGCTTCTCCCCACAATCCAAAAACGAGCACGTTTGTAGTTTAATTGGTCTCTGTACATTGTCCCTAGTGTGTAGGGAGTGAGAAAGTGGGTAACATAAAACTAGTGTGAATAGGTGATCGATGGTCGGTGTGGACTTGGTAGGCTAAAGGGCCTGTTTGCATGTTGTTTGTGAATGATCCACTACAACATACATGGTGAAACATAGGTCTTTATTCCGTTCAGAAATACATAGCATTTAAATTGCACAGCCGTGCTCACCAAGCTCAGCATGCCTTCTGCCCGCTGGCTGTCCTCGTTAGTGCAGTACCGTAATACCTTGTAATGAGTGGCGTGCCTATATGTGTAGTGGAGATTATAAATGGCATGGACTAATAAAGGTTAATCTACACATGTTGTATCACTAACCTATATGAACATAATATTAAGAGTGAGTTATCGAAGTAGAGGAATGTTTAATTTGTTGTTGGGCTAAATTTGACGTGACGAGATGGTAGTCACTTCATGGTCTTGGCTCAAAACACAACATTGCCTGTGGCATCATACTCTGTCTAGATCAAAAAACATGGAACATGGAAAAGCAAAGCATAGGAACAGGCCCTTCTGCCCACAATGACTCTGAACATGACTCCAAGCTAAACTAATCTCAGCTGTCTGCACATGACCTCATATCATTCCATTCCCTGCACATTCATGTGCCCATTTAAAAGCTTCTTAAACACCACCATTGTATCTGCCTCCACTACCACCCACAATATTCCAGGTACACACCACACTCTGTGTACAAAAACTTGCCCCATTCATCTTCTTTAAACTTTGTTGTTTTAAAGCTATGCCCTCCAGTCTTTAACATTTCCACCCTGGGAATAAGGTAATGACTCTCTACCTTATCCATGCCTCTCATAATGTGATATACTTCTACACCGAACAATCCCTGTTCTAGGTGGACACTGGCCCTATCCCCAAATGCTACATTGACAACTTCATCGATGCTACTTCCTGCACCCATGCAGAACTCACTGACTTCATTAAATTCACGACTAATTTCCATCCTGCACTCAAATTCACTTGGATCAGCTCCGACATCTCCCTCCTGTTTCTAGATCTCATCGTCTCCATCGCAGGAGACAGACTATTGACTGACATCTATAAACCCACATAAATCCAGTTATAAGCCCACATAGCTATCTAGACTACACTGCTTCCCACACTGCTTCCTTTAAAGACTCTATCCCAATTCCTCCGTCTACGCCGCATCTGCGCCCAAGATGAGGTGTTCCATACCAGGTCATCGGAGATGTCTTCATTCAGTAGGGAATGGGGGTTCACCTCTTCCATTACAGATGAGGCTCTCACTAGGGTCCCCTACAGCTTTGCTCTTGCTCCCCTTCCCTCCATTTGTAACAAGAACAGAGTCCCCTTGTCCTCACTTTTCACCCCACCAGCCGTTGCATACAGCACATAATCCTCAGCGAGACAGGCAACACGTGTCCCTTTACCTCCCCCCTCGACTGCGTCCAAGGACCCCAACAGTCTTTCCCGGTGAGGCAGAGGTTCACTTGCACCTCCTCCAACCTCATTTACTGTACCCGCTGTTCCAGATGTGGACTCCTGTATATCGGTGAGACCAAGCGCAGGCTCGGCGATTGTTACGCTGAACACCTCCGCTCAGTCCACCTAAAGCCACCTGATCTCCCAGTTGCTCAACACTTTAACTCCCCCTCCCATTCCCACTCTGACCTTTCTGTCCTGGGCTTCCTCCATTGTCAGAGTAAGGCCCAGTGCAAATTGAAGGAACAACACCTCATATTTCGCTTGGGTAGCTTACATCCCAACATTGACTTCTCTAACTTCAAATTGCCCTTGCTTTCCCTCTCTCTCCATCCCCTCCCCCTTCCCATTCTCTGACCACTCTTACTGTCTCCGACTACATTTTATCTCTGTACCGCCCACTCCCCGGACATCAGTCTGAAGAGGGGCCTCGACCCGAATTGTCACCCATTCCTTCTCTTCAGAGATGCTGCCTGTCCCGCTGAGTTTCTCCAGCATTTTGTGTCTATTTTCAATTTAAACCAGCATCTGCAGTTCCTTCCTAGGTAGCATTCCGAATAGAATTTGAGACGTTAATCGTGTGTGGTATAGTCACAGAAAATAAAAGCCAGCCATGACATAAGTTTTGAATAATAACTATTCATTTCTCATCAGCTTCTGCTAAAAAGCAAGAACATATGACAATTGCATCAAGAGCACTGAGCTCATTCTACCCTACAGGTCTGAACACAATCTGTGTGCCAGTTCTTTATGCAGAGATGTACAATTTATAATCTAAAGAAGATAAATAACGTATGATCCATACAATGTGTCACAGCACAACAATATCAGTGTTGAAATTACGTGAAATAACTCTTATATTCTTTTGAAATGGAATTAAAATATTTTTATTCAGTTTTTCTTTTAAACCATGTTTTCAGATTGAGAAAGTTGAGAAGCTACAGTTGTAAATAAAAGGCTAAACGCTGCCGTGAATGTTCATTGAAGCATCGAGTTGCTGCTTTACATGTCCAATTCCTCATGTTCCGTCCATACCTCTGGTGCTGAGGGGGGGTTTACACATTCACCCTGCGACAATGGGGTATCCCCCTGTTTACCCGCATCCTAAAGACATGCCGGTTTGCAGGTTAATCAGCAATGGTCCCTGCAGAGTAGGTAATTGACAGAATCGCAGGGCAGATGATGGAAGGATGGACTGATATAGGATCAGTGTAAATGAGTGTTGGCACAGTGGCGCAGCGGTAGAGATGCTGCCATTACAGCGCAAGAGACCCAGGTTCAATCCTGACTACGGGTGCTGTCTGTACTGAATTTGCACATTCTCCCTGTGCTCACATGAGTTTTCTCCAACTGCTCCGGTTTTATCTCACCCTCCAACGATGTACAGGTTTGTAGATAAATTGTCATCAGTTAAATTGTAAGTTGTAAATTGTCCCTAGTGTGTAGGATAGTGCTAGTGTATGCAGGGATCGCTGGTCAGTATGGACTCAGTGGGCCGAAGGGCCTGTTTCCGCGCTGTATCTCTAAGGTCTAAAGTCTAAAGTAAAGAGTGCCTGAGAGCATTGAGCTGAAGGACCTGTTTCTGTGCTGTATGTTCTCACCCATGTTGTTCATCACAGCACAGGAGCAGACTGTATTGGAAAAAATTATGTTCTCCCATTGATAAAGAGTTATTATTTACAGAATTACGAGATCAGCCAAAATGCTTGTGCTTGCAATCTTACTTTTGAGCCTATGTCAAGGCCTAATCCAGATACAATCCGTTTCGGTCCAGACTCTGACCAGTCAATGGACATAGAGTCAGAGTGTCATAGTATCATACAGCATGGAAACAGCCCTTTGACCCAACTCATCCATGCCGACCAGGATGCCCCATCTAAGATAGTCATTTTTGCCTGTGTTTGACCCATATCCCTCTAACCTTTCCTATCCATGCCCCTGTCCATGTGTCTTTTAAGCGCTGTTATAGTACCTGCCTCAACTATCTCCACTGGCAGCTCGTTCCATATGCCCCACTGTCAGTTGCCCCTCAGGTTCATATTAAATCTTGCCCCTCTCACCTTAAACCCATGTCCTTTGATTTTTGATTCCTCTACTTGGGTAAAAGAATCTATGCATTCACCTAAGATAGACACAAAAAGCTGTGTCTTTCCCGCTTTATGACGTCCTTCCTAAAGCAAGGTGACCAAAACTGAACACAGTCTTCCAAATGTGTCTTCATCAAAGTCTTGGGCAACTGTAACAGAAGTGATCTTTGACGAAAACCTGAACTTTTTTATGGTCTCAAACCGAAACGTCACCTATTCCTTATCTCCAGAGATGTTGCCTGACCCCCTGAGTTACTCCAGTGTCTGTCTATATTCGGTTTAAACCAGCATCTGCTGTTTATTCCAACACATATTAGTATAGAAAGTTATTTAACGTTAATTTAAGATTAAAATATTACATTTTCCACTCTTTCTGCAAACATGTGTCTTTTTTTTCTGCTCAAGATAATACAAATTTCTTGAAAATAATAAATTAATTTATTTGCATTAGCATCTTCTTATCTGAATTCACCTGAGAATTCCAGAGGCAAAGGGATTTAGAGCAAAGGAAGTGATGTCAGCCCTCAAGCCACATATCTTCACACAAATAATATGTCCTTATGATATTATTTACGGTAAACTTTGAGGAAGGCCCCAACATTTAGTGCTGCTCTTCAGATCAATTCTGCATGGGTAATGTACAACCCAATAGTATGAATAATAAATTCTAACTAACCAACAAACACACCCTCCAACCCCTTTTACCCCCACCCCCCTCTTCTCTATGTCCCACCGAGATGCGCACTTTCTCCTTCCATAATCCCAACCCTCTTGCTCCTTGCCCCCTGTCTCCTTCCATTTATACCCCTTCCTCCGGCTTTACATTTTTTTGCCTTCCATCTCCTTATCTCACATCCTTTTATCTTTTGATATCTGGCCTTTGTCCAAACATCTGCCAATCTCACCCCCCTCACCCGTATCCACCTATCACTTGCCAGGCTTTGTCCTACTCCTACTTCTCTTCTCACTTTCTCCTCCCTCCGACATTCAGTCTGTAGAAGGGTCCCAACCCTAATTTGAGGAAGGACATTCTTGCTATTGAAGGAGTGCAGCGCAGGTTCACCAGGTTAATTCCCGGGATGGCGGGACTGACATATGATGAAATAATTGATTGACTGGGCTTATAGCCACTGGAATTAAGATGGATGAGAGGATATCTTATAAAAAAAACCATACAAGATTCTTAAGGGATTGGACAGGCTAGATGCAGGAAAAATATTCCCCATGTTGGGGGAGTCCAGAACCAGGGGTCACAGTTTAAGAATAAGGGGTAGGCCATTTAGGACAGAGATGAGGAAAAACCTTTTCAGCTAGAGAATTGTGAACTTGTGGAATTTTCTGACACTGAAGGCAGTAGAGGCCAATTCACTGGATGTAT